>NC_133339.1:19268650-19456150 GCF_030506205.2 Paramisgurnus dabryanus | reverse complement strand
CTGTTTTTGTGACTAGCATGCACACCCACAAATCATAGATGATATATTTTCTTAGAAAAGTTACTGACTTTGTGTTTTCTATCTCACAGAGTGAATCGCGTGAAAGCTCACCTGTTGCTGTCAGACTCAAAAGAACAAAGGTAAAACCCTGATACAATGACTATTAGCATTGTTTGTGTATCATGGCTTATGATATAGATATCAACAGGCGGACATGTTTACGCAAGGCATCATTTGTCCCAGACTCAATGAAGAGAGGTCCTAACTAAGGTCCTCTTTCTTTATGTTTGTTGGATAAACATATTTCATGCCCAATTCTTAAGAACAATAGAATTCAACATGACGAGGTTTGGCTGTTTTTGTAACTAGCATGCACACCCACAAACCATAGATGATGTATTTTGTTAAAATAGTTACTGACTTTGTGTTTTCTTTTCTATCTCACAGAGTGAATCGCGTGAAAGCTCACCTGTCGCTAGCAGACTCAGAGAAACAAAGGTAAAACCTTGATGACTGTTAGCACTGTTTGGGTTTCATGGCAGACATGTTTATGCAAGGCATTATTTGTCTCGGACCCTGTGAAGAGAAGTCCTCACTAAGGTCCTCTTTGGTTTATCATAATCATAAAGCCCTAAGGAGAGCCATTTGTTGTCTGTTTATATTAACAGAGAAACTCTTCTGAATCCTCATATGAATCTGGCACACGCAGAAGAACAAAGGTTTGATCCAGACACCTTTAATCCACAATATATTCATCAATCTTAGATATTCACATTTAATCCAGAGTTGGACTTTAAAACATGAGACTGTCATGACATATTTGAGATTTTACTGTAATCCTCCTCCTTATTTCACAGGCTAGGAAAAAGCTGGTTTCCTCCAGCTCTGGTTAGTTTAATAATAACCCATAACCATATTACCAGATGATAATTTTTTTATTTAAACAGAAATTATTTCAGTATTTACTATATTTCAGTATATAAGTCTGCATGTATTATTGTCTATATGATTGTGTATTTGTTATAGAATCAGAAGGAAGAGACAGTGTCCACTATGAGAACAATGACATCAACAACAACAGTGAAGATGATGATGATGATGAAATTGACATTACCATGTTTCAAAGTCCAACCCTACCTGTTACCTGCGGCTCTGTCACTGGCACTCTTTACAAAAAACGCTTTGCTAAAGGTGTGTTTCATATGTAACATAATGTTTATGACATTCTTACTGAAGATATCTGAGGACAAGCTGTTTAGACAAAAATATCAAAAATGAACTGGAAATCCCCACAGAGTTTCTATGTTGTGCTGTGATGTAATTTTCCCAGGACACTGTGGGAAATGCATAAGGACTGAGGATTTATGGCTAACACCTGAGGATTTCCTCAGACTGGGCAAACAAGATGGGATATGGAGGAAAGACATTGTGGCTCATAAAACAACGCTCGGAAAACTTTTAATGGTAGGCTACAAACAGTCATTGTAAAGAGTAATAAAAAAACAGAAAAAGAGAAATTCGCACCCCTTTGAAAGAATTGTAAGGGGCCGTTCACATGTTGCGCCTAAAAACGCATGGAAAATGCTAGGCATGTAGGTTCTTGTCAGCGCTTGCGGCATTCTGAAAATTAGAAATGTTTTTAACTCGAAAAAAACGTGTCGCTTCCATTATAAGCACGTATACTGCGCGCCTGCATTTGAAATAACGAACTTGAGCGTGCAAAAGACGCAATATGTGAATCAACCCTAAAAAGCTTATAACCTATGTGTAACATTTATGTAACTCTTATTGGTGAATTTTCATCTGGTTTCCAGAGAAGAGTTTTGGAACTTCATGCAGTCAACTGTGATTGTAATGTCTGTGAAGAACTCAATCAAACCGTAAGCCAGTACTCATAACAACTCAACACATCTTAGCAGACTAGTTGAACAGTTAATATAGACTGTGACAAAGTTTGTTGAAGAGTTGTTTATAACTCTGTCTGTCAAATTCATTTTAATTCTGATAAATTATGAATAATTGGACCTACAGAATGATGACGACTGTTACGTCTGTGACTCTTACGAAGAGGTTGTGTGCTGTGATGAGTGTCCACGAGCTTTTCATCCACAATGTCACCTACCAGCTGCTGTGGACATCGACTCTGGGTGAGAGAGAGAGAGCGAGAGAGAGAGAGAGAGAGAGAGAGAGAGAGAGAGAGAGAGAGAGATAGAGAGAGAGAGAGAATCTTTGTTATCTTTAGACAGACTAAAGAAATGTGTAATATATTATTGTGTTTTGTCTGCTGTGAACAGAATCCAATGGAGCTGTACATTTTGTATGATGAAAACATTTAAGGGATCGAATCAAAAGACACGACAGGAGGTTTTAAACAGTCCACTTTCGCAGTACAAACTGGTACATTCATACAAACACACACAAGCTAAAGCACTTTACAAACAAATAAAGATAAAGTCAAGCCAAAACAAATATAAGAAACAAATATTACTCCTACTGTAGCTCGCATTAGCAACCCAAATGTTGTGGCATTGATAGGGGACACACCTACTGTAGGCCTACTGATAAAATGTATAGCTTGTATGCATTCACAGTGTTTGTGTGTTTGTTTTCTCAGCACTGCCAGTATTTGTTGTTATATCTGCTGCACGAGTGGACTGCTGAGCCCTGCACCAAAGTAAATCACTTAAACATTCATTCATTTGTGTTGAGTGGTTGTGTTGCAGTTTAATTTATGTTTATCAAGTTTGATTTATATTTGCACTGCTGCGGTTTTCAGGTTTTAGATAAAGAGAGTAAATGTAAAGCAGATGGCATCAGGCTGAATTTACAGAATGACAATTACCAAACAGTGGGCGAGTTTGTCAAAGATATTGAAAACATTTTTCAACACGGCAACTCCAAAAGGGTGAGTTTTACAGGATTTTATATGTAAATGAAGTCCTAACCTTTTGCATTTAAAATGTACTGCATACTTTTATATTTTAATATACGTTTTGTTTTCTCTGTAGGATAATGTCTTCAACAGAATGGAGCATTTGTTTAAGAAGGAGTTTGTCACCATCTTTAAACTTCTATAACATTATGCATTAAACAAATCACTGTATTCAAAACAAAGCAAAAATAATGCTGAACTGTGTGTACAAAAATGACAGAAAAATAAAGAATGGTTAGGTTTTTACTAAATGATATTAGGCTTGCGCTTAGAGACTTTAATTATTTGGCTACATTCACACAACCAAGTCTCAAAATGTATTTTAAATTCACCTGTCAAATGGAGAAAGAAAAGGCGTTGGCAAAAGTTTCTAAAATAAAATCCTAAAACTGTTGATGATTGTTGAACATAAGTTTTAAATGCTTATTTATTTTCCTAAAACACTTTTCTGTAAGTAGGCAATGGTGAAAAAAACAATTACAAGTACAATTTTATAAGTAAGGGATAATGAATGGCCAGGCATAATGAATAGGCAGCCAATTGTAAATAAGGTCCGACAGTCTTGTATCCCAAAGCATTAGCCAAAATATTTTACATAAAACAATCCCTTAAACATTTTTGTCATGACCTGGTCTCTCCATTTCTTGTCTTATCCGAGTTGTGAGAGATTAGGTTGTGACAGTACGTGTCTGCCCTGAGAGAGTTGTGTGACATGCCCTTCCGCTGTCCACGTTTCTCTCAGGGTTCGTGTATTGTTTCCCGCTCCCTTATGTTTGATTAGCTCCAGGTGTTTGTTGTTAGATTTCCCTATTTAATACCCTTCTGTCCTTTCCTCCGTACGTTGGTATTATTCTCTGTTCCCTTCAAGTTCCGTGTCTTTATTCCTGTTCCTGGACTCATGTGTTAGGTTATGTAGTTTAGTGTTTTCAGTGTTAATGTTAGTTAGCTTAGTTCTTTTGTCTGTTATTGTAATGTTGTACCCCCTTGTGGGTGTTTTGGTTCTGTGTTTTTGCGTATATTAAAGTAATTCTTTATTTAAGTCTGCATTTGGGTTTTCCGATCGTGACAATTTTTCCTCTTCCAAACTTAAAATTTCCTTGATGTCCCTATCCTTACATGTGCAATCCTGTATCACAAATTATTTTCCGTGACACTGTCACGTTTTTCCACATTTTTACGTGACCGTATCACGCATTTCTGTTTACATGTCATTGTCACGTATTGGTTACTCAACTGCTTTTTAATATTTTCAAGGGTTAGATTTGGTGTTTGCATTAGGATGTCACTTTAAGTATTGGTTTATACAATTTTTTTCTGATTTACGTTATTTATATTTTCTGATTTTTAAACCATTGTCGCCTGGCGTTAGGGTTAGAGTTGGGTTTGGGTAAGGATGTCATTTTATGTAAATTTAACCCTAAACCGAAGCGACAATGGTAAGAAAATAGGACAAAACAGATGAGTAACCAATACCTGACAATGACATGTAAACAAAATTGCGTGATACGGTCACGTAAAATCGTGGAAAAATGCGACGGAAAATAATAAAAAATGTATGTGACTTTAAGTACGGAATGATACTGGGTTGATATGTGAAACCCAGTATGCATTGGTTTTTTAACGTGAAATTTGTTGTTCCCTGATATTTCTTTATTAAACTGCCAGATGCTTTCAAATCTTTTTTCTCTCACTGCTGTCGTTTGCTTTGTTATTGAGCGGATTGCCACGTAATTTACTTAAATAGCTCTCTAACACCCCACCTCAGAAGCCAGAAGATGCCTTCAGGGCGACAACTGAATCTGTAATAGACAGTAGCTTAGCTATTTCAAACTTTTTCACCAGTAATCGAACATCGAAAAAGAACTTCGGCGTGAATAAATTAACTTCTTGGCATAAACAATTTACCTTTTTCTTAATAACTTAATAATAACTAAATCATTTGCCTTCTAACATAAAAATATTTGTATCTGTCGGCACCCATAGCCCCGTGTAGTGGTTAGTGCGGCGACATGTAGCACCAGTGTCCTCACGGCGACCCGAGTTCAATTCCCGTCTCTGAGGTCCTTTGCTGATCCCGCTCCCCTATCTCCACCCAACACTTTCCTGTCTACACTCCACTATACTGTCTAAATAAAGGCCAAGAAGCCTAAAAAAATATTAAAAATGAAAAGATTTGTATCTTGCTTACTTTGAAAGATAATTTTACTATGCATTTAGCACATTAACTTCTAACAATTGTTAAACTTATTTGGGCACTTCATATATCATTAAGGATAAATCACCTCATTTTCTTCTCACTTTTATAAGTTGCCTCTGCTAAATGCTTAAATGTATGTAAATGTAGTAAAATCCAATAATTAAACGAAACATATTTACATTGTTGTCTTTTGTAGGTACAAACAACACTGTTTTTTGCATGTTCTTGTAGTGTACAGAATCCAAGTTTTTCAAGACAAGCAAAAACATATGCCATTATTGAAGTTATGTCTTTATGGCAGTGACAGTGGCGGTTCTACACGGAGGCCAAGGGTGGCCCGTGCCTCTGTAGACATGTCCCTGGCCACCCCTGTGGCCACCCCGTGCTGACCAAATAAAAAAGTATAAATTTATTTTGATTTTACACGCGAGCGCCAAAAGCGGAACTAATGCGACGCAACGTTCTACACGGGCAAATTAGAGCGGCGCACCCAACCACTAGCCGGGTGCTGCTCGGCGAGTGTCTCAATTCATTCCCAACCTCCCGATGTTGAGAATGTGTATGCAGGTTTGGGCACTGGTAAGGACTCTTGCTCACTTCACATTGGGACACTGTTCACTTGTTCTCCTGTGACGTTCACTTGTTCTCCTGTGACGTGGCTGCGTGTTGTGATCATTTACAGCTGTTACTCATCAACAACCGGCAAAACCAACATCTCGCTAACTTTTTAAAGTTTACACATTGTAAAAAGCGCTGTAATTATGCTCTTACATATACGTGCATTAAATTGGAGCAATATAATTAAATGTTACATATAAAAATGTTTACAATTTAAAAATAAATATTATTTTAAATGTTGATTAGATTGTGGTCCCTAACTGTCTAGCAATGTGTATTTATATGTAAACTAAAACAAACGTTTGTCTTTATAAAAGTTTGCATTTCATAAAGTTTATTGAGTAGGCTTGCATGCTTTTCGGTTGGGGGGCTTTAGAAAAGAGCCCAGCTCCCCTTTTGCACCTGCACTCACTCTTGTATTAAATAAAAAAGTATATGATTGTAAAGTAAAATAAAGTTTACGGGGTAGTTTCCCGGAAAGGGACTAGTCCTAGACTAAAATAAATGTAAGAGCTGTCCAAACTGAAAACAACTTGCAATGCCATATCTTAAAATACAGCTTTGTTTTGCTTCAAAATGCACACAAGTAATGTATAATGTATGTTAAAACTAGTTATATTTCCTAATTAAACTAAGGCCTAGTCCTATCTTAAACTAATTCCTGTAACCACCCCTATAATCTTTAAATATAATTTCTTGCCATTTTTTATGTGCCCCTCTGGTAAAATACTGGTCCCTCCTTGGCCCCCCTAGTGAAATTTGTCTAGAACCGCCACTGGGCAGTGAGTTTATCTTGGTGTCAGCAAAACAATGGTCTTATTTTCTGCCTTGCAGCAGGTGTGGAGATGTGACGTAAAAGCAGGAATTCGGAAAATTTGAGTACATTTGTTTGTCATTCATAATGCGCTTAACGTCTGAAACCAACCAGTCTAACATGATTTGGTCTGTAAGCGAAAGGCAGAGATTTATTTTTATTGCATACGTGGCTGTAATAAGAAGACAGGTATATATGCACTGAGGGGCTTTAATTTAATATTGTTAAAGGACTAGTTCTGCTTTTCGTGTCATAGTTAAGTTCATAAAAGGCATAGCTTTGGTGCTTTTCAACAGGAGGATACAATGTTTCTGAAGTAATTATATATTTATTGTGATGTGAGCAGCAAAAGGGGAACAATTAAACCTTTGCATGATGGGTGAGTACAACTCAAAATGTATTTTAATTATTATCTTTAAATAAAAAAAAAAATCATTAAATACACTAAATTGTGTATATGTTGGCCATGCAGACAAATTAGTTTATCTGGCAGAAAAATCTATGAGGTTTGTTCATAGTTTCTTTCCCTCAAATCCAAATTATGAAGATGGTAGGGAAACACATTCTCAAGAACCAGAAACTGGCGAAAGCAAAATGAAGAGTACTGAATCAATTCAAGAGAGTAAGTACATTTACATCCAAGTCTGCATTATTTTTTTATATTTGTTATTAGAGAAAATCTTATACAATTGTTAAAAATCACAGAATTCTTTGGGGTCCAGCAACTTCTTTGCTTTAAAAAAAAATATTAATCTTGTTTTTTTGTAAATATTGTGTTCATAAATATAAGTGCAATATAAAAAGCAGCAATTATGGGCAAAAGATGTCAGAAAAGTTAATCTACAGGTCATATTTTTTTATCACAATCATCTTAAAACTTACAAGCAGATTTATTTATTTTTTACTTTAGATAAGTGGGTAGAACTGTCCCATGACCACTTACTATTGCATTAGAGTGCTGCACATATGTAGGCCAAAACCCAGAAACATATAAACTTAAGTGAGGTAAGCTGACCCGACCTGACCCAAACCAAACCGTGGGGTACTATGCGATGGAAAAGCACTATTAGTATAGCACACCCGTTTCCAATACTGAATCAGTGGGATATTTAAACAGGTTTTTTGGTTTCATTTTTTATTCTATGACAAAACAACACTCCAGTAATACCTCAATTGTGAAGTCTTTAGGCGTCTTGAAAAATGTGGTTGCTAACAGGGTGTGGAGATTCATTCATAGTTTCTTATGAGGGATCATGCTTTAAATGCTTAGTAATGGTTACGTTGAGGTCGAGTGACTATGGTATTGTCAAGCATTTATTACTATAATTTAATTGATTTTCTTGCTTTACATTAGATGATAGGAAAACACATACTGAAGGACCAGAACCTAAAGAAAGGAAAAGGAAGAGTGACGAATCAGTTCAAGATAGTAAGTACAATTACTCTATGTTATTTAATATTTGTTATGAGAGAAAGGATTACATATTTATAAAAAAATTAAAAAACATTTCTGTTGATTGTATTTAGGCTTCAAATGGATGTATGTGGACAGTATCACAAACTGTTGTTGATCACATACTGTAGCTTATTTTTGTCGATAATCCAAAAGTTTTTAGAAAAATATAATATATCCCTTCTTTGTCAATGAAACCAGTGTAATGCTAACTTCCAGACACGTCTACAAAAATACATCATCCGTGCAGCACTTCCCAGTTAGCATGTAGTAATCGGTCCGTGCTCGGCTGCCCCGCGGCGCCTGTGGCTCAGACTCGGTATCAGAATTTGTTAACTGGGCGGAGTGTGGCCCGCATCTCACTCTGGCACATGCAGTTTTGTCACGACTGTAAACAAATGACAGCTTTTTTGCAAACTGGTATGAAGAGCATGTTACAATTTCATCATGATTTAGCATCACTGAAATGAAGACTCTCCCCTTACCATGCAGTTCTGTGAGAAGCAATAAATGCTAAACTCTAGTAGAACATGCTTGTCTCATAAAAAATATTTTCTCACATTTATGTAAATAATTTAATCACTTATGATGTCATTTATAAATGACATCACTTAGCTGTAATTCAAACAGTCTTTGTGAATTGTCATCTCATCTTTCATTGTTTCTTTAATTTTTGTTCCAGAAAACTTTAAAAAACAAAGAAAGGAGTCAATAGGTAAGTGCAATCTAAAATTAGAATCATTTAAATTTATAATGCAATTTATTATTAAGTTAGGTGAATAGTGTGTGCACGCGGCAGGCAAACATTGGGTTGGGCACAAGCCACCCCGTAACCTGTGTTCTCTAGCTTTAGCTCTTTAAACACGATCAATAGTCCATTCACTACACAAAATAGGATAATATATCCAAAATCAAAAATATCCTATAGTAAGATGTTGCACAAAAAACAGTGGCGGCTCGTGACTACTCATCCGAGGGGCGCAAATTCAAAATAAGTGTTCGGAGCGTCATGTGTGTTGCTTGTTTTTTCAAAATATGTGTTTGTTGCGTCATGTGAACCATGTGCATCATGTGTTTTGTAAAAATAAGTGCATGCTGCACAACTGTTTATGATAAAAGAGACGCTCATGTTCACAAAATACACGCAAGACTCTCCCTTAACAGTAAACTCTGATTTCACATGAGATTATGCGAGTATCAGGCAAGCGCAAGCGTCCATTTTGTCATAAACCCTTTAGACGCGTCTGCAGCAGGCACTTATTTTGCCAAGACAAGTGATGCACACAGGATCACTCGACGCGCCAAACACATATTTTGAAATTACGAACCACACACATCACTGGCTACATACATATTGTGACGAACTTCGCATCGTGCACCCTCGATTAAAGAAGTCACCGGCCGCCACTGACAATAAATTATCCAATCTTTGTTATTATTTGTAATCTAAAATATTTCAGTTTTTAGCATTCTTCCTCTATTTTTTGTATCCTTGTATCTATCATGTCTAGCTCTGGGACAAGAATCCAGTCAATCCGAAGACAATGCCAAGATCACAGAGGAAAACATCAAGCAGCTTTTCAGTAGACTCAATCTTAATCTTAAGTGCAAACTTCAATCACAAGACTTTTTGCAGGTAACATCACTGGTGTTGCAGAGACATGAACCTTGTGTGGAGAGGAACTTGGTACAAACCTTCATACAACAACTCCTAATGATGGATTACAGAGCAAGATACACTCAAATAAAAGAAAGAAAACATGAGCTGAACAATCACAGGACATCAGTTTTAGATACAAGAGAAAGTGATGCTTTTGATGACATTTTCGGGAGTAAAATCCATCCTCTTCATCCAATGGACATTCAGATGGCAGTGTTTCTCCATGCAGATTATTTTCTTCGTCAGCTCATAGTAACCAAACTGTCACAGTGTCAGTATGCTGTTCCTCTGCTTGTGCCCAATCCTTTCTACCAAAAGATTGAGTTTCCATTATGGACCTTCCGACAAATCAAGAAGAGTTGGAAGTTATATGAGAAGAATGAAAGCAAAAGTCAGGCAATCTACAAGGCAGAGACGCCTATGGTTGCATTTTTCAGGTTGTCAGAAGTTTCTACATCCAAATCTCAAATCATGAACAGTTTGATCAATGAACGGCATGAGACTTTCTTTCACAGGCACTGCAGTGGAAGCAGCAAATCTTGTGTGCTGATGGACGGAGTTGTTGAGATCGCCTGGTATTGCCCGTCTGGAGAGAAGACGGATAAATTCACAGATTGTGTTGCGTTCTGTAATCTTCATGGTGATGCACAAGCTCATGAGACACAGATAAATATCCTCACTGAAGAGTCCTCCATAAATGTTGTGATTTTGCCTCATCTGGATAGAAATCACAAAAGTATGACAATTGTGGAGGAGCTGTACAACAACTCAAAGCCACTTATCTGCCTTCTGACTGAAGACGAATCTGTTGTGACAGAGATGCGAGGAGGCAAATATAAAATCGGTTTAAAAGATAGAAATAAATTTGATGTGTCTGAAGAACTGAGAAGAACCATCAATGAATGCCTCTCAAAAACAATGTCCAAATTTAAACTTTCAGATATGGTCAAACACTCAGAAGTCAAAGTAGATGAGAATGATGAAGACTGCAAGAGGGCACATGAAATGGCAAAGCAGATGACAACATTACTAGAAAACAATGAACTCTCAAAAATTAAAGAAACATTTCTGCCATGTGCGGGGAAGTTATGGCACAATTGGTGTCAGAAGAACAAAGAATTACATCGACCTCAAGGAAACAACATTGAAATGCATAACAGCCAAAAACAAATGGAAATGTTTAAAATCAGAGAAAAGCAGAAAGAATCTGGTGTGACAACATTTATGAAGATGTTTATTGAAAAACTCAACTCCAGCAAAGATAATGAGAAGCTGTATTTCATCAGATGGCTTGGGTTCCTGCTGGATGAATATACATCAGAAGACCTCTCAGCACTTCATCATAAATATGATCAAAAATGGTCAAAAGTGTTGGATTTAAAAAAGGAACATGATAAATCTGAGCAATCAGAACAAATACAACTTGAGAAAATGTCAGAAAAACTCAATGAAACACAATTTGGCTTGGAACACTTACTGAGAGAGATTGGCCAGATATATGAATCACATGAATCTGTCAAGAAGGGTAAAGTAACAGGATATCAATTCAATGTTACTTCTCTCCCACGACTTGCCGCAGAGCTCATGGTTTCTGGATACCCGTTGGAGCTGATGGATGGTGATGCAGCTCATGTTCCTCTGATTTGGGTTAAAGCTGTTCTAGATGAGCTTATCAAGATACTAGGAGACCAGAGAGTCTTTGTCCTGTCTGTTTTGGGGATTCAGAGTACTGGCAAATCCACTTCGCTGAATGCCATGTTCGGATTGCAGTTTGCAGTCAGCGCTGGCAGGTGCACCAGAGGAGCCTTCATGCAGCTGGTCAAGGTGTCAGAAGAACTGAAAGAAGATTTAAATTTTGAATACCTTCTTATTGTTGATACTGAGGGGCTCAGTGCTCTTAAATTGGCTGGCACGTCAACAAGACATCACGATAATGAAGTGGCAACATTTGTGGTCGGTCTTGGTAATATGACCTTGATCAACATATTTGGTGAAAATCCAGCAGAGATGCAGGACATCCTTCAGATTGTTGTTCAAGCCTTTTTAAGGATGAAGAAGGTACGACTGACTCCAAGCTGCATGTTTGTGCATCAGAATGTTGGAGACGTCACAGCTGATGAGAAGAACATGAAAATACGCTTACAAGAGAAACTAGATGAGATGACTCAGTTAGCTGCTAAAGAAGAAGGTTGTGATGTTGAATGTTTCAGTGATGTCATTAAATTTGATATAAAGTCTGATGTGCGGTATTTTGCCCAACTCTGGGAGGGCAGCCCACCCATGGCTCCACCCAATCCACTCTACAGTGAAAATGTGCAGGAACTTAAGAAAGCTATACTCTCTCATGCTTCTGAATCTAATGGTGTAACACTGGCACAACTCAGAGATCGTATTGGTGATGTCTGGAATGCACTTTTGAATGAAAATTTCATTTTCAGCTTTAAGAATACTCTGGAGATTGCAGTGTACAGAGCATTAGAGGAAAAGTGTGCAAAATGGACCTGGAATCTCAGGAGTGCCATGCTGGATATTGAAGATAAACTGCATAACAGAATCAACAACAGGCAACTAGATAAAGTTGAAAGTATAGACCTGGAAAATGAAATGGCTAATACCACCAAAAAAGTCAACAACTGTGTTAAGTATTACTTTGAAGAACACAAAGAAAAGGACACACTGACTCGATGGAGATTACAATTTCATGAGAAAATCAAACACTTACAAGGGGAACTTGTAAGAGATGCGAAACAAAGGTTAGATGACATTATATACCAAAGAGATGCTCTTGAAAAACTGGTCGATAAGAAAACCTTGCATGAAAAAAAACTTATTGAGAAAACCAAAAAGCTTGCGTTCAGTCTTAAACAAAAACATCTTGATGAGAATGAGCTGAAGACAGAGTTTGATGAAGTGTGGGAGAAGTGGGTCTCTGAGCTGGCAGGGGATGTTCGCCCCTTTGAAGATATTAATATAGAGAATGATGTATTGACATTCCTGCATGAAATTTACGGAGAACCACTTGTGCGTGAAAGATTTACCCAATTCACCAACATAAATGAAATTCATGATTTCACCACTTATGTGAATTGTATCAAAAATTCGAATGGCTCCAAAGGATTAACACCATATGAACATGCATCAATAGAGCAATTGGTGCACAATATCATTCATCAAACTGAGAAACACGTTTGGTCAAAATCAGTTGCAAAGATGGGTTACAAAACAAGCTATATTCAAGAAATCGAACAACTTGTAAAAAAGACTATAAAAGGACATATGTGTAATTGCATAAATTATGAATTCAAGAAAGAGTTTACTGTGGATTTGATACTTTTTATGTGTAGAAAGGCAGGCATGATGTTTGAAGAACATCATCATCTCTACAAGGAGGCTAATGATCCATTGATTTATTTAGAGAAAAAGAAACCTGAATACTACAGCCTCTTTCAAGGTTTCTGCAGAGGTGCAACATCTGCCGCAATTTTTGGATCCTTGATTTCTACTAAACTGAAAGAACCCATTCTCCAGAGCGTTTACAACAAAACTGCATATGATCTCGCTGGAGAGATGCGGATGAATATTCCAGCTTTCCAAGGCAACAGATCCAACCTGGAGAAACACATTCTGAAAACCTTAGCAGAGGAGGAGGACGTTATCAAGTTCATCGAGTACATTCACTATCCCAGAGACCACATTGAAAATTTTATCAAAGCTCGAGTTAAGGAATACATAACAGGAGAGAATTCCTCAGCTCTTGCCATTATGAAAACGAACATTAGACACAAGGAGCAACGTGTTAATACAGCTGCTGAAACAGCAACAGATGAGGTCTTGAGTAAAAGAGGAGATGTAAATATGTGGCTGGAAGTTTTTTCATGCTGTTTGAAAGATGAGCTTGAATTCAATAAAGAACGTCTGACTGGTGACAGCTTTCAGGAAATCACTGACTTTGAACTTCTAGAAGAGGTTTTAAAGAAAGAACTTTGCCACATCACAGAAGACTTAAACAGAAGTTTAAAGAATGCATCTGATATCAACATGACAATGTTCAGGAAACAACCAGATGAGATTTTGATTGAGCATTTCTGTAAGTGCTGTTGGGTTGAATGTCCCTTCTGTGGAGTTGTCTGTGTTAACACAATTGAAGGCCATCCTGGAGATCATATTGCTCCCTTTCATCGAAACTGTGGGATGACAGGGATGATTTACAAAAAATCTGATAATCTAAGCTGCAGTGTCTGCACATCTGCAGTTGCCAGTAACCGTTTCTTTTTCCCATCTGATGATTCAGATGACAAAGTTCTATGGAGGGAGTATAGAACCGCAGGTTCTGAGTTCGCAAGCTGGTGCATCACACCTGATCTCTCAGAGCTGCCTTACTGGAAGTGGTTTGTGTGTCGATTTCAGAAGGATTTGGAATACTACTATGAAAAAACTTTCAAGGGCCAGATTCCAGATAATTGGAGATCCTTCACAAAAGAGGACGCTCTCGAAAGTTTGGATAAATACATATGCAATGAGAAGCTGGAAGAAATATGTTGCATATAGTAAATGTACCTAACAAGTCCATGTGCACACTTTTAATGAAACTTAAAATTAACATTAAAGTGCCCCTATATCTTCATTTAAAAGTTAATAGTCAAATACAAAAAAATACAGATTTTAGTATAGGCCTATAGGTTGAACTATGGAGAATGCTGGAAATGTAACTGTGAATTTTAAAGACAATATTTTGATACATGTATGTTTAATCTTTTAGGGTCTACTAATTTTGTGAACACATTTGACAAGGCACTGTAAATAAAGCATATCACCGAAGTTAACAATTTGCGTCAAGAGCCTTTACACTGAAATGTTTAAATATGCATATAAGCATGTTTTGGCTACTTAAGAAGAAATCTACAGATGAAGGTCAGTGGCAGGGCTTTGAACGAGAATTTTTCCCAATTGGTTCATTCCGAATATAAACAGTATTTTAACAACGGTTTTCGGTTCAACCCTTAAAATGACGTTCCTGAACCGGTAAGAACAAATAATAAAGTTCCCGAACCGGTTAATAACGTTCCATGTCAGCTGTCGGACATACAAATAAGTAGGCTGATCATTAGGACATTAAACTTTATTAAATTTATTTATATTAAAATTATGACTAAAATTATTAGTCTACATAATTTCCTTTAGCCTCTATCTTGTCATCGAACATTAAAAAAGGCGACATTATGTAAGCAACATAACTGTAATTCTGACATGCCTACATTTGTTGAGTGCACTTAAACACGCGCAAACACACAGACGGAGGATGAATTCCAAACGGCGCTTTGGGAAGAAGATGCAGCATAAACAGTCGCACATAAAGTGAAAATTACGTTGTTTTTCAGTACTTTATTCACCAAATGTATTTTAATGGACTACAGTATGAGACACAGTAGTGCAACTCTCTCTCAAGTTTACACATCAAGAGTTCTGATTTTTGAAGGGCGGAGTTAGACCGGACACATTCAACCGCATGTGCGTACAGAAAATTGCTCACTTTAGCGTCTTTTAGCTATAAAATAGTTTATGATCACTTAAGTGTGAACATTTGCAAGCCTTTGAAACACGTGCAAATTATCAACTTTCACCCTATTTAAATTTGCGTAATAATCGACGAATTGCATGCAAGCCGAACCGTGGGTCCTGATCTGTACGGCTCACGGATCAACTGTGATCCTTTTCACCACTGATTAGTAAAAAACAAACATCTTGAGAGACTGAGTAGCCTACAATATTTAACTCTTATGATTGAGCATTAGAGATTTGGGCATGAGTAGGCTTCTTGCTGGTGGCAACCTTCTCATTTCTCTTATGAGTCAACGACGACCGGAAGTGAACTTCCGAGTATTACACAGAAATCTTGTCAAAGAACGAAAAAAAATAACATTATTGACTGTTTACAATTATTTTAAATAAACGTTTCTGTTCTGGAACGTTTATTTTTTTGAAAGTTTCTGGTCTCGTTTCTCTTCCTTGCAAAACATCAAAAGTTTCTGGTTTTCCAAATTTGTTAGGTCCCAACTGCTTTCTCGTGCTGTGTGTCAGGTGCAGAAGCTGGCTTCAAAAACAGACGCATGAGTGCTGCGAACATTGCTTTACAGGTTGCAGAAGCGGAAGGTCAGATTGTCAGTGCTCAGACCATACGCCGTTCACTGCAACAATTCTGTTTGCATGGCTGTTACAAGACACGCTGGAGGCCATCTGATGCCAAGAAGTTTATGTTTAAGTTCTGTCTCTTCAGACCACATGCATGCTCTTGGACAGGTTGTCTTCAGCAAACTGTTTGTTTACTTTCTTGTGAGCCAGCTTCAGAAGAAGATTCCTTTTGGGACGACAGCCGTTCAAATCGAAATGTTGCAGTGTGTGAGTACTGACAATCTGACCTTGCGCTTCTCCAACCTGTAAAGCAATGTTGGCAACACTCATGTCTCTGTTTTTGAAGTCAGCTTCTGCACCTGACGCACAGCACGGGGATTCAACTTCTTTGATTGACCTTGATTAGCTTGCACAGGTGTGTTTGATCAAGGTTGGAACTAAACTCTGCAGGGCTCCGGACCTCAAGGGTACGATTTGTAGAAGGGGGGCCTAGGCCATCTTTGTGGAGAGTAACATTTCTATTTCCCAAAAACCTCAGAGAGTTCTTTGCCATGAGGTGCCATGTTCAACATCCAGTGGTCAGTATGAGAGATTCGTACTCAAAGCACCTAATTTAACGACTCTAATACAAGATACACAAATATGTATGGTCCTACCCTGCTGAAAAAAACAGCATACCAGCAAGAACAGCATATGTTGTGTTTTGGTGCTGGTTTGCTAGTGAACACCAGCTGAACCAGCATCAGCACCAGCATTAGCACCAGCTAAACCAGCACCAAACCAGCATTAGCACCAGCATCCCATGCTGGTCATACCATCAAGACCAGCATATGTTGTGTTTTGGTGCTGGTATGCTGGTGACCACCAGCTAAACCAGCATCAAACCAGCATAGACCAGCATAATTCCCATGCTGCTCCATGCTGGTTTGATGCTGTTTTTTTAGCAAGGTAGCAAGCAGATAAAAACATGATTATGAATTATGACATTATTTTGACAGTAATGGCTGTATGTTAAGTTATTTCCAGAGGACAGCAAATCTATACTGCAAAACAAGGAGAACATTGACTACTCTAAAATATATCAAAATTTCATTTCTATAGTATTGTCCCTTGAGAAGATATACTAAAATATTTGTTGAAATGTAAGGGTTGTACTCACTTTTGTGAGATACTGTATACAGTGTGTGAGTATGGTAAAACAGGAAAAAGTATACCAGTAATTTTAAACTGACTGCTTATAGACTCACTTATAGATTACTTAAAAGCACTTTTTTTCTTCTTTCTTGGACAACCGATGAATCACAGTCTCCAAAAGAACAACGGGGTCAGCCCCGCCTTCTCACTAAGAAAAAAGTTTTTGCTCAGAGTTGCTCTCAGATTGGTCCTGAATCGCCCTTAGGCTAAGACTCCTACATAGAAGTTTTTAAGCTAAATATGTAGCTTTCTGAGAGGATTCTAAGAAGCTTTAAGAATACAGACCCAGATCTCCAGATCATTAGCAGACATCTTACAGACGTAGCTGTAGACGTAAGAGTTTTTTAAATCCTTTTTTAGGGAACTTCCAACTTTACAACCACAGATTCAAATCCCAGGGTGACTATAACATTTGTAACGAATGACTGTGCTGTTTCAGTGAACACTGTTTATCAGTGTGGTTATAAGTGAGAAATAGGTATGAGTATGTGTGAAAAAAACAGAGACCAAACATGCTTAATCATTGTGTGTTTAGTTTCAATTTGTAGTTGTTGTGGCAAAAAGTCTTAGCTTGAATCTTCATAAGAAAAAAATACTCAGGAGACAAAGGTTCCAGGTGCCAAACAAAAATTACTTTATTCGCTCGAGCCAACAAAGTGAGACAATCAACACTCCTCAAAGAGGTGCTCAAAGATCATCTGCCCTCCCAACATCTGACTCCATTTTTATACAGTAAGATCAAACACTTCTTATCTGAGATGACGTACATTCTTCTCATTGGTCTCGGTCTGCCACAATTAATTTATTTGTTTGATGTATAGCAGAAGTGCAGCTGAATCCTTCCTCATATCTAAAATGATATATTCTGCTTATCGGCTCTCATGGCCTTGGTCTAGCTTGCACAGATAGCTTATTATTAATATAGCAAAGTACAGCTGGACTTCTCCTCAAATCTTAAAATGACGTAGTCTATTTATTATTTCAATTGGCCTTGGCTTTCCCTGACACAACCAACTTATTGTTAATGTGGCGAAGTACAGCTGCTAATCTAAAATGACATACTCTTGTTTATCGGTTGTTTCGACCTTGCTTCTCAAGATAATCGTGGCGAGAACAATCGTGGCATAGTCGCAGGATCGCACCTGGGCTCTTTTAATTAGGAAACGAAAGTTAACGGAGAAAACGAAAGTTTAACTGGGTGTCGTATAGCCTTGTGTAGAAACTATAGGCCTTAGGCCTAATATAATATTAATATAGCATATGATCATTAATATACCCAACAAAAACTACTATATAGTGCGGCGTGATAGAAATGGCCAAACAGTTCCTGTGGTAATACTCGTTGAAAAACGGATCCCCAGTCTGATGAACTGTTGTATAAAATGTATTATTTGGATGTGTTTGAGTTATCTGCATATAAAGCCTGGAAATAAACCAAGCTGAACAATTTTGGTAAGGCATAGACTCGGGTACCTTCATTTTGAATAAGAACCCCTGCAAAACATCCCTGGACACGCCCCTGCTTAATAATTTGGTAGATCAACTGAAAGACGTTGTTAGTCTGAGAGAAATGAAGAGGATAACATTTGCTTTTTGCGATAAAAAAAAAACAAGAGTCCATAAAAAGTCACGTTGAGGGCTTGGACACCATAAGGTGAGTGAATAAAAAAAATGGACAAAGGAGGATTTAATTTTTTTTTTCAACTTTCTGTCTCTGAAAACCCACAACTACAGGAAGTACCTTCCTGTGTCAGTCTAACGGTTTGAGAGGGAGATGCTAAAAATGCTCAGTTTAAACGCAAGACATCTACCCCTGGTTTCACAGACAAGGCTTAAGGTTAGTCCTAGATTAAAACACATGTTTGAGCTGTCTAAACTGAAAATAACTTGCACGTACAGATCTTAAAATATGCCAGTGCCATTGATTTGTCTCAGGAGGATACACACCAGTAATACCTTTTACTAAGGCATTTTTACTTAAACATCTTAATTTAACTAAGGCCTAGTCCTGGCTTTAGCTAAGCCTTGTGTGTGAAACTGGGCCCTAGTGTTTATATCAACTGTGTATATATACAGGTACTGAAAGTACTGTAAAAGTCCAATATACAAAAAAGATTGTATTTGATGATGTAGGAGATTATGATTGATTAACACAATACAAAAGTATGAATTATGTAGTCAAATTATTGACTAGCCATATTATTACCCTTTAATAATAAACATTTATTCAAGTAGTAAACTATTTGAACAAACCCATTAAATACTTTTGCAAAGACTTCCCTCACTTTTGAATTCATTTTTATTCACATCTATTCTTATAATTTTAATCACATAAAATGGACAGAGGTTTTTTGAATTAAAAGTGCTAAAAAAAATCACGATTGCACGCAAAATAACTCCTTCAGTGCAGATTTTTTTCTAGAGTGCAATTTTCTATTTATCTAGCAGATTTTAAAAAGAGTCTAAAAAACTAGATTTGTGCCAACACACACTTTTATTCACAGTTGATGGATGATTTGATCAATATTATGTTAGTAAGCATTGTAGCATCAAAGGATCAGTGTGTGTGAATTGCCATGGTTTTTAAATAAGCTGGAGTTCAAAAACGTCTCCCAGGTGATCCTCCGAAAGACCATACATCCATTGGGATGGACATTAAACTTGAAAAAATTAAAACACTGAAATATCTTCAGATTAACTTAGAATTTAACAAAGGCAAGATCGTGAGATTACCATGCACATAAGTTTGTATGTACTGTATAAAGATCAAAATGTGCTTACTCCTCCTCTTCCTGTCTACATGTAAAAAGCCAGCGGTTCTTAAAGTTTTTCAGTGTGCGGCACGCTTGTATACGGTGCATTTCTACGTGGGGGTATGAGGGAGCCGTGCCCCCCCAGATGATACAACGTGCCCCCCTTACCTGATGGTCAAACTTATTATTGAAGGTAAAAAAAATATGTGAATTTACTCACTTTAACATATTAATGCTCTCGCTCTCTCTTGGTAAATAGACACCCTCTTCAGTAGAATTTAACCACAGAAAACGTACTACTAATTTCTACAACGGTAACTTAAAAAAAAAACATCTTTAACATTTAAATCAGATAATTTAACGCATTGTTACATTAAACGTAATAATATAAAACATAATTTTATGAAACAAAATAATATTTAGAATAAAACATCACCAAAAGAGCCCCTGTAATCCTTTCTTAGACTCACCTAATTATTTATTCAAATACAACAACAGCCAATGGCAAGTCTCCAGCAGCATACCTTTCAATACGTTTATATTTTGTATCAGACATTCTGTTTATTAAAATAAGAGTAGTATGGTACATAGTAGATATAAATGATATAAGATTATACAGTAAGCGTACAGTATTGTAGGTTTATACGTCACTCGTTTTTTGGTTTTAACTGTAAACCATGGTTAATTTTCGTAATGGGCAACTGGTTATTGCTGGGTATTGTGCCATCATCATGTCTGAGTCAAAATCAACATGAGAGGAAAGATTGAGTTCTTATGAGATTTTACTCCTGTGACCCGCTGCGATTATTTTAAGGTGAGTACGTTACACTTTTATATGTTTTATTGCTACCCAGTGTGTTTTGTTGTTATTGCGTTGTTGGTGAAAAAGAAGACTCGTTACATCGTGCAGGGGCGGACTGGCCATCTGGAGCACCGAGACGATTCCCGGTGGCCTGGCGGTCATTCTGGCCAGCCATGTAGCCAGCAAGTTTTGATATTCTGAAATAAGACAGTCTTGATGACGTATGCAGCCTACAAATGCGACCTCCAGAGGCTGCTGCTTGAAACGGTTCTAAAAATCTACGAATCATGCAATCGCGGTGCGAAATCCACTGATCTATATAAATGACTGGATTGCGCATAGAACGCTTGACGTAACTGCGTGAGGTGAAGCCAGCGCAGAGTTCGAGCTGCCATCTTGGTATACCCAACCGGCAGAGAGCGTCATTGACTTCCATTCAAAATCATGATCAAAATTTACCCCCTTTACAGCGTATCAGTTACACAAGGTTAATTTTTAGGATATGTGTACGTTAATTATTTGTTAATTCTGGTGTTATTTGCAATGTTTATGTTTTAATCGGGCAGGATAATGGATTTATAAAAAAACGTTAAGGTGAATGTGTCTGTTGCATTTGTTAATGACAAGGGTATAAATAAAGTTTGTTTTGACCATTCAGCTACACTGTGACGGTCAGCGTTATTTCTCTAAATAAGTTTAGGTAACTTGTAAGTTTAGATAACATAATTACAAAACTAGCAAATTATTGCATGCACATACGGTACAAAGCATGATTATTTATTTAGATTTCAGAATGAGCACGTTTATTGTCATTAATACTAAATATGCTGCGGTCTGTCTGCTGATCTGATACTGCAATAAAGATGAATGTATAATAACTGATTAAAACGCAAAATGTACAACTTTTAGTAAATAACTATTTACATGCTTTGGACGTTTGTGTTGTAATAATGTACAGGGTAACTCTACATATAAAAACGAAGGCGAGTAAAGTGATGTTTTATCATTAAAATCTGATAACGTCCATGGATTTAATAGAACGTTTGGGTATACTAACATAGCGGCGCGGGTTCACCTACAGTATAGACATAGACGGCATCTTGACAACTCATTATTAAGATAGATCACTTATTGGTCAGTTCCCTTTTCTTTATTTTTAATCTGTTTAATTTTGTTCCCAGTCTAATGAACACAGCGGCCTATTTATGGCTATAATTCGTCTGGTTTTTCAGGGACCAATCAGTGGCCAAACATTATTAATATTATAAAAGCAGGCATATTTATTGGTTTGAACCACAAAACATGTTATGTCCATTCTAGTGGAGTCAGGGTCTGAAGGGGTTAAAATGGTAATATCAATGATATGTGTGTTTTAAATGAGAATGAAAGAAAGAAAAGTCAGCAAGATAGGGAAAGGAAAACGATTAAAGATTTAATGAGATAAAGAAGATGGGAACAGTGATCCTCAATAGCTGCCTGAGAAAATGACAAAACAATAGCAAAACCAGTGGTTTAAGCAAACAGTACATTAAAGACATTCAGTAAAATACACTCAGAACTGTTATATGTTTGACCCGTAGTCCTGTTCATGCCTGACACATGATCTTTGTTTTAGATTCTAGGCAGTTTTTAGAAAAACTCAGGGAAAACAAATCTAAGCTTCCGGTTACATGTGGGGATAAAGAAGGTTAATTACTTCATAAGGAGTTCCAATAATGCCAGCAAAACTGAACATCAAACAGATTGAACTTCAGGCAAATTGTTTGTGTAATTTCAGGAGATAAATGCATTTTGAGTGAAGGTCAGTGGTTTAAGCCCGGTGAATTTAAAAAGTTTGGAGGAAAGGAGAAGCACAAAAAGTGGAAGACCACCATCCTTTGCTGTGGTATTCCACTCCAAAATCTAATAGAGGTGGAAGTATTGTTTTATTATCGTATTATAACTAATAATAAACAATACAAATGTTTTTGGCCATTAATTAATATTTGTTAATGTTAGTTAATGCCAATGCAATTCAGTTCATGTTAGGGGCTGTTTACACTTGGTATTGAGATGTGTTTTCATCGATCAGATCACAAGTGGATGAGAGAGACACATCACGTTTACACCTGGTATTTAAATCCGTCTCTTTTGTCCACTTTCAACCGCTTCTGTCCTGAATACTGTGAGGGGGTGGTCTGTGAGAGGGTGGGCGAGTCTCTCCGCTGTCATTCAAACGCGAGCGGGAGTAATTATGAGTTTATATGGACGCAAACTAAAATTATGTCGGGGTCCACTGCTTGTTTAGCAAGTAAACATGCTGCACAGAGTTTTCTACATGTATATGTAAGAGCTTTCTCTGAATTTTCAGCACAATTGATGACATAGGATCGTGCAACTTTCACACGCTTGCAAAATGCAACTGCGGAGATCAACTGCTTTAGTTTTTTCAATAAAAGGCTAAAATAGCGCTTTTCACCGTATGTTCGCGGCAGAAGTCTGAAAAGATGTAAAAGATTGTGTTCAGTACCTCAGATTAGATAAATGGGTGGAGAGAAGGCGGTCGTGTGTGGCTGTTCGAACACATTCAACCACATGTGCGTTTACACTACAAAAGCAATCCGATCGAAAGGGGTTTCGACTACCTCTGAATGTGGTTGAAAGTGGTCGAAAGTGGACGCGTTCAAAAGGTTTTGAACACCGTTTACACCGGGCATTAACGTCGTCCACTTGTGATCCGATCGACAAAAACGCATGTTAATGCCAAGTGTAAACAGCCTCTTACACTACAAAAGCAATCCAATCGAAAGGGGTTTCGACTACCTCCGAATGTGGTTGAAAGTGGTCGAAAGTGGACGCGTTCAAAATGTTTTGAACACCGTTTACACCGGGCATTAACGTCGTCCACTTGTGATCCGATCGACAAAAACGCATGTTAATGCCAAGTGTAAACAGCCTCTTACACTACAAAAGCAATCCGATCGAAAGGGGTTTCGACTACCTCTGAATGTGGTTGAAAGTGGTCGAAAGGGGACGCTTTCAAAACGTTTTGAACACCGTTTACACCTGGCGTGTAAGTGTAAACAGCTTCTTAGTTCATTGTACGTATTAAATATGTTAAAAGTTAATATGTTAAAGTAAAGTCAAGTTAGTAGTTAGTACAGACTGTGAGAAAGTTTGTTGAAGAGTTGTTCATAAAAATGTCAATATACATTTTAATTCTTGTAATTAATGAATAATAGGACCAACAGAATGATGACGACTGTTACATCTGTGACTCTGAAGAAGATCTTGAGTGCTGTGATGAGTGTCCATGAGCTTTTCATCCACACTGTCACCTACCAGCTGCTGTGGACATCGACTCTGGGTGAGAGAGAGAGAGAGAGAGAGAGAGAGAGAGAGAGAGAGAGAGAGAGGGAGAGAGAGAGAGAGAGAGAGAGGAGAGAGAGGGAGAGAGAGGGAGAGAGAGAGAATGACCCAGAATATGTTTAGGCAGACTAAAGAGATGTGGGTAACACTTTAGAATACTGATCCATTGTTAATAAATAACTACACAGGAACAAATGAGCAATGCAATATTAACAATCTAGTAACTACTGTTAACTAATAACTCTGATTAATTAACTAGTAAGTAATAGCCCACAGATGAGCACGGTGGTTCACTATTAACTAATCAATAACTACTATTTTTTCATACTTCCCAGAGAATTACTGAGAAGTTTCATAATTCATGCAAAACTAAACAATAACTAATATAGGATAAATGACTAGCACTATATTAACATGTTTCCTACTGTAAATACAGGTACACAAGACTGTTTGCATTATCAATAGATAATTGCACACTAGAGAGTCATTAAGAGACTACTGGAACATATAGATTCATTAACCATCTAAATGCCACGCATACAGTGATTTTATTATTTAACCTAACTTAGCTGTCAAAAAATATGTTTTTATATATGGCTCCTATAGCTCATATGTGAATAGCCTGTGAATGGTTAGAGGACTCTACACTTTAAGATTAGCTTTCCATTAACTACTATTTGAATAACGGTAACCCACTAGTAATGACTCAAGTGTTACTACATCCTTCTAAAGTAATTACTAATTTTTTGGATCAGTTTTCTAAAGTGAAGATCATGGTAACACACTAGTAATGACTCAAGTGTTACTTCATCCTTCTAAAGTAATAACTAATTTTTATGATCAGTATTCTAAAGTGAAGAGCATGGTAACCCACTAGTTATGACTCAAGTGTTAATACATCCTTCTAAAGTAATTACTAATTTTTTGGATCAGTATTCTAAAGTGAAGATCATGGTAACCCACCAGTAATTCCCTAATAAGGGGAGAAATGAATTAATAAAGACACAAGACATGGAGCGGCTGCTTCACCATCAGAGTCTCTGAATTGTCTGAAAATTATTTAAATTGTTTAATCACATTATGTTCTGATTTTGTGTGCCATTAAACTTGAATGACAGAATGACAGAAAACCACTTTAAATAAAAACCAAAACACAAATGATAAAAATGTACTTAACGTTACATACAGCTTTACACTGTCCAAGTTAAACATATCACATTTATTATGAGTTTTTAGTAAAACATACATATTTTATATGCTAGATGGTATAAACAATTAACATGCTCATTAGCATACTCTCAATTCACACATACAGTCTTTACTAGTAATTTACTGGTAAATTGCAGTTAACATGTCATGTGTGAACAGAACCTTTGCGGTAAATCAGTGCTCCCAATTTACCAGTAATTTACCGGTAAGCGATATGTGTGAGCGAAAAATATAGGATTACCGGCATTTAGAACGAACGATGTGAAAACAACAAAATACTTACCGTGGATATTAAGTCATAACCCGCCATTGTTAACAAATACGTCACGGATGGAGCTCGCCGGCCGCGCGCCACAGGTAACTTCCGCTTTCTCTCCGAGTTTACCGGTATTTTGATACTGATGTGTGAATGATGTCTCACTGGCAAAAATCATGTGTGAACAGCACATTTTTGTATTTACTGGTAAATTCATTCTGGTAAATTTATGGTAATTTACCAGAACTACTGTGTGAAAGAGGCTAATGTCTAAAACCTAAAAACCACGAGTGCATATTAAAACAAATAAACCAAACAGCCTATAAGAACTTTAAGATAAGATGATAAGATAAGATAGACATGCAACAAAAACAAGAATACAAATGAATGAATAAACAAAGGGGAACTGGAGCGCTGCTGGTATCCCTTGTATCCTCTGGTGCTCTTGGAAGGGTAAATATTATTGAAAAAGAATTGGAAAAACAAATTCCAAGTCCAGGCACTCAGTAGGATGCAAAAGTTAAAAAGCCTTTATTGATATTCAAGGGCTAAAACATTAAAACACCAACGCGTATCGGCCCACTGGCCTTCATCAGGGTGTTGGTAACAAACAGACAGATTCACACAACACTTATAATTATATTGATTTCAGGTGTGCCACTCTAACACTTGCAACACAATTTTTGGCCACTGGAGGCAATAGTTCAGATACTGTCTAGTATCAAAAGGTTAAACCATACAAATACAAGACCAAGTAAAAGCTCTCCAAGTGGAAAGATACAGACATCTAGTGTACTCCACACAATATATCACAAAGATCAATAAATGTGAATAGGCTAATTACCCATCATGATTCTAAATTGTTCTAAAACAGCATGAGGGAAAAAAAAAACAAAAAATTATATATATATATATTTATATGATATAATGCATAGCATTCAAAGTAAACATCCACATGCAACAATACACTGTCCCTATTGAGATACAACAATTACAAAAAAGGTGAGAGGTCAAAATCTTCATTGAGACCTGGATAATCAGTGGCCCTCAAGGAATAAATCCAGTATGTCTCCCTTTGTTTAAGGCGTTTAATTATATCCCCACCCCTGGAATCAAGGCGAATAGCCTCAATGCCAATTACTCGTAAGGTCGAATCCCTCCCATGCTTTGCGTCTATATAATGTTTGGCCATTGGATAATTCACATTTCCAGTCCGGATGGCATACCTATGTTCAGCTATCCTGTCTCTTAGTCTTCTTTTAGTGAGACCTACATAAAAACAGCCACAAGTACACTCTAAACGATAGACAACATGGGTAGTATTGCAATTTATAAAGCTATTAATAGTATAGATCTTATTATTGAAAACATCCTTAAATGTGTCAGTTTTAGCAATATTCACACAATAATTGCAATTACCACAAGGAAAGTTTCCCTTGGGTTGTCGAAGCCAAGTTTCACGCTTAGGAGCAGGGAGGTAACTTCTTACTAACTTGTCTTTAATTGTGGGGGCCCTCTTAAAGCTAATCCTAGGGGGTTCTGGAAAAATTTTTTGTAAAGTCGGGTCACATTCAATAATGTTCCAGTTTTTCTTTATAATGTGTTTAATCTGAACAGCCTCCTTGCTGTAAGAAGTGACAAAACAAGGTTTCTGAGTTGACACTCCTTTGGGTCTAGACTGAAGCAGGCTCTTCCTTTCAAGTGACTGAGCTCTATTATGAGCTTGAAGGAGAGTTTTTGTTTGATATCCTCTTTGTCGAAAACGCTGCTGCATATCAATAGATTGATTTTGAAAATCCTGATCTGAATCACATATGCGCCTTAGTCTCTGGATCTGTCCAAAGGGTATGTTATCAATGAGCCATGAAGGATGAAAGCTATTTGCATGCAATAAGGTATTACGATCTGTTGCCTTTCTAAAAATAGATGTATCTAAGAATCCCTCATCATCTTTAGAAATTCGTAGATCCAGAAAGGTGATGGCATGTAGATCATAATCCAGACAAAATTTAAGGTTCTCATTTAAGCTGTTTACATACACATGAAAGTCTACAAGTTCTTTTTCTGAGCCTGAGAACATCAAGATCACATCATCAATATATCGACCCCACCACAAGATTTTGTCTTTAAAAGGGTTATCTTGGGAAAATATATAGCGCTCCTCCCACAAGCCTAAAAACAGATTAGCATAATTAGGAGCAAAACAAGCACCCATTGCAGTCCCTTTTTCTTGTCTGTACAATTTATCTTGAAAGAGGAAGATGTTGTTCTTTAAAGTCCACTCAGTAAGTTGCACTATAAAGTCACTGGGAGGCATCAAGTGTTTAGGTCTGGCTGAGAGATAGTGTTTTAAAGCCTCTAGACCCTCATCATGTACAATATTACTATATAAAGACTCCACATCCATTGTAGCCATAATACAAGAACCTATGTTACCTATTTGCTCAATTTTCTTTAAAACCTGTGTAGTATCTTGAATATAAGAAGGCAACTCTGCAACAAATGGCTTGATGAAATGATCCACAAATTTGGAAGCAGGTTCTGTTATTGAATCATTTCCGCTGATTATTGGTCTACCAGGTGGATTTTCCAAATCCTTGTGGACTTTGGGGATTATAAATTATAAAGAAAAACTGGAACATTATTGAATGTGACCCGACTTTACAAAAAATTTTTCCAGAACCCCCTAGGATTAGCTTTAAGAGGGCCCCCACAATTAAAGACAAGTTAGTAAGAAGTTACCTCCCTGCTCCTAAGCGTGAAACTTGGCTTCGACAACCCAAGGGAAACTTTCCTTGTGGTAATTGCAATTATTGTGTGAATATTGCTAAAACTGACACATTTAAGGATGTTTTCAATAATAAGATCTATACTATTAATAGCTTTATAAATTGCAATACTACCCATGTTGTCTATCGTTTAGAGTGTACTTGTGGCTGTTTTTATGTAGGTCTCACTAAAAGAAGACTAAGAGACAGGATAGCTGAACATAGGTATGCCATCCGGACTGGAAATGTGAATTATCCAATGGCCAAACATTATATAGACGCAAAGCATGGGAGGGATTCGACCTTACGAGTAATTGGCATTGAGGCTATTCGCCTTGATTCCAGGGGTGGGGATATAATTAAACGCCTTAAACAAAGGGAGACATACTGGATTTATTCCTTGAGGGCCACTGATTATCCAGGTCTCAATGAAGATTTTGACCTCTCACCTTTTTTGTAATTGTTGTATCTCAATAGGGACAGTGTATTGTTGCATGTGGATGTTTACTTTGAATGCTATGCATTATATCATATAAATATATATATATATAATTTTTTTTTTTCCCTCATGCTGTTTTAGAACAATTTAGAATCATGATGGGTAATTAGCCTATTCACATTTATTGATCTTTGTGATATATTGTGTGGAGTACACTAGATGTCTGTATCTTTCCACTTGGAGAGCTTTTACTTGGTCTTGTATTTGTATGGTTTAACCTTTTGATACTAGACAGTATCTGAACTATTGCCTCCAGTGGCCAAAAATTGTGTTGCAAGTGTTAGAGTGGCACACCTGAAATCAATATAATTATAAGTGTTGTGTGAATCTGTCTGTTTGTTACCAACACCCTGATGAAGGCCAGTGGGCCGATACGCGTTGGTGTTTTAATGTTTTAACAAATGAATGAATGTTTAAGTGATTTACTTTGGTGCAGGGCTCAGCAGCCCACTCGTGCAGCAGATATAAAAACAAATACTGGCAGTGCTGAGAAAACAAACACACAAACACTGTGAATGCATACAAGCTATACATTTTTATCAGTATGTGTGATCCCTAGAAATCAAAGCCACAACATTTGTATTGCAAATGCAATGCTCTACCAGTTGAGCTAGGAACATTAATAAATGGGCATTTTTATCTTTGGAACACAGTTTAAGATGTTTTAACGTTAGATTTAGTCCGAGTTCTTATAGAAATCTTGGAGTTGGTTAATTTTGACTTGATCTCGCGGTACTTTGACGTCATCTGTCTGTCAGTTCCTGCAGTGCAGCATGAAGTCAAACACACACAAAAAGGTCACACAGAGATCGTTGAATTCGTTATTTAATTGGCTACATGTTTTGTCTATCAATATTTTCCATGAAGTCATTGGCTGATGGAGGAACAAGCGAGCATTTGGTTACATCCCTAAAGGACATCACGTTTTCGACGAAGCTGTTTGGATTATCTATTATACTACCTTCCTACTTTAAAATACAAACTTTGAAGGCGGGTTCATGTGTTTACTGGAACATAAAGTGTAATCTCATATACTCTTACTATGTAAATAGTCCTCAGATTGTATATTCTATTCTATTACCAGATGTTCATGCGAAATCTGATGTAAACAATAGACTATATATCTATATTTCACGGATTATACGCATTTGTGGACAAAAATGGTCATTGGATGATTCACACATCTGAAACAGACTGGATTCGGCTTGTGGTCCACACAAAGGTAAAAAGTCCTGTTTATTTTTGCATGTTGTCATCTAGACTTCTGTCACAAAATACTACATATAATGCTAGAATATCTGTATCTCAAAACGGCTTTACAGGGGTATGCTAAATGAGATGTAAATGAGCCCTATTGTCTCCCCCAGCAGGAAAAAAGAGCTTTCCGTCTATATTTTCTAGGTTTGAGTTTTTATGAGTTCCTACATTCAAATGGCCACAACTTCTCAAAATCGTATCAGATTTCCATGTGTTACACATCGTTGGAAAGCTTAGAAACAAGTTTAACCAGATCCCCGCAGACATTCCTTCACAGAAATCAAGAAGAGAATTGTGGTTAAATGTAGATATAATACGGCGTACAGACTGGATGGAGACAATCATAATAATGCTTGTGTTTGCAGTGCACACTTCATATCAGGTAAAATAATCGATGCATATGTACTGGTGTGTTGGTTTTATCTAATAAATCAGCAAGTTTCTGTTTTATAGATGAAAAGTTGCCAACATTTAACCCTATTGCCAACATTTAACCCTATATTTAGCTTAAATGCTAAACAAACATATAGCGATTGATGTGTGTGCAATCCTTTGAATGGTCTCTTAAAATAATCCACATTGCTAAACATAGTTAGCCCAGCGTTAGGTTGCATTAGACAATTCAATTTAATTCAATTTTCAATTCAATTTTATTTATATAGGGCTTTCACAATTGTTTAAATGTTTTAAAGCAGCTTTACATTAATACAGTAGATGCAGGAAAACACAGAAATACTCTTCAAAACATAAGACGCAGAATACAGCGGTTAAGATTAACCATACTACAATTGTAGTAAAAATGTAACTTATGTAAGAGGGTGCTAAGTAAAGGCAAATGTTAAAAAAAACCTGTGGGAGAAAAGTCCTAGGAGGGGAAAACCCCTTTTGAGAGAGCCAGACATAGATGATTCTATAGTGGATATATTATAATATAATAGGTACGATTTTTAACAATTTTATGGGGATTAATGCGGTCATACTTCTTAGATCGAGTGAGCACTCTTGCGGCAGCGTTTTGAACCAGCTGAAATGTATTTACCTGATTTGCGTGAGTAACGGGTTACAATAATTTAATCTTGAGGTCATAAAAGCGTGGATAAGCTTCTCTGCATCTGATGCAGACAGCACATGGTGTATTTTCGACATATTTCTAAGATGGAAGAATGCTATGCGGCAGACATTGGAGATATGACAAACCTAGGCAGCCACCTAGGTTCTTGACTGTTGAACACGACACCACAGTGCAGCCATCTATGGGTACATTGTAAGCGGACATATTTTGTTTGGACCGATTTGGTTCAATAATAATAATCTCTGTCGTATTGGAGTTTAGCATAAGGAAATGATTTGCCATTCAGTCACTTATATCGCTAATACAGTCAGTTAGCTTAGAAAACTGGTGGGTTTCGCTAGGATGTGAGGAGATTTAAAGCTGGGTATCATCTGCATAGCAGTGAAAACTTATGTTGTGTTTCCTGATGATGTCTCCTAAAGGTAACATCTATAACAAGAATAGGATAGGACCTAGAACTGATCCCTGCGGTACACCATATTTAACCGGGGTGTGATATGACTCTTCCTCGTTTACATAAAGAAAGTGATAGCGATTAGTTAGATACAATCTAAACCATGCTAACACCTGACCACTGATGCCAACATAGTTTTCTAGTCGATCAAGTAAAATTGTGTGATCTATTGTGCCAAATGCTGCATTAAGGTCTAGTAAAATAAGAATAGAGATTTCACGGATGTTAAACAAAAAAAAAATTCTATTTTAGCAGCAAACACTCAACATTACTTTGGTGCACACATGAGTAAAATGTACCCCATGTGTACAATGAAATATACTGCTGTATCTTTAATGTTGTGGGCCTATTTTTCTGCTGGAGGTCCTGGACATCTTGATCAAATACATGGAATCATAGATTCTATGAAATACCAACAGATAAAAAATCAAAACCTGACTGTCCCTGTTAAAAATCATGCTATGGGCCATGGTTGGATCTTATTTCAGGGCAATAATCCAAAACAAACATCAAAACTACCACAAAAAATGAGTCACTGAGAACAAAATGAAGCTTCTGCCATAACAATCCCATTCCCCAGACCCGAACCCTAAAGAAAATTAGTGGGATAACCTGAAGAGAAGAAGCATCAACATGGATCTGGAATCTAAAGGATCTGGAAAGATTCTGCATGAAGGAATGGTCTCTGATCTCTTGCCAGGTGTTCTCCAAAACTCATCAGGCATTATAGGTAAAGACTCAGAGCTGTCTCTTGGGAAAAGGAGGTTGCAAAAATTATAAATAAATAAAAGGGTATGATTAATTGTGAGCAGTGTGTATTAGAGAAAAATATTTCTATCATTATGAGATTTTCCCTAATTTAAAATTATTATTTTCCAATGAAAGGTTGGATTTTTTTGTAGATTTTTTTAAAATAAAAGATCAAAAGTATTAACGATGCAGATTTATTTTCACAGACTTCTTTGGTCATATTTACACAGGGTATAATTTTGAGCATGACTGTAGTTGCAGTACTACATTTATCACAGCATGAGTTTTAAGTTCTATATGTAGTCCCTAAATACACATATACTTTAATAAACTGTAGGAGTATCAGTAGGAAATATTTAAATGCAATGAAATATTATTTAATAATTTCATAATAAAAAAAGTATCAAGAAGTACATACATACAGTACATACAAAGTTTTTTTAAATAATTATTTCTTTCAAGAGTAACCATACAAAACAAACAAACAAAATATATAAAAAGAACAGGGTGCAATCATTTTACACTATACCATTCAATACATTTTTTACATTAATACATTTTCATTTCTGATTATCAATGTATAATGATTCCAATATATATTCCTGCTTTAGAGATATTTATCCAAACTTGCAAGAGCGTCCTCTTTTGTGAAAGATCTCCAATTGTCTGGGATTGAACCATAGCTGCTGAAAGTTTTAGCATAGAACTTTTCCAAATCTTTTTGAAAGTGACACACAAACCACTTCCAGTATGGCAGCTCTGAGAGATCAGGTGTGAGGCACCAGCTTGCAAACTCAGGACCTGCAGTTCTGTACTCCCGCCATAGAACTGTCTCATCTGAATCATGAGATGGATAAAACCGATCATTGTAACTTGCCACTGAAGATGTGCAGAAATCCAAGCAAAGAATTTTTGTACCTCTAAAATTCATCCCATTTGCTCCACAGTTTCGGTGAAAGGGAGCAATATGATCTCCAGGATGTTCCTCCATTGTGTTAACACAAATAACTCCACAGAATGGACACTGAACCCAACAGCACTTACAGGAATGCTCAATCAAAATCTCATCTGGTGATTTCCTAAACATTGTCATTCTGATATCAGAGGGGTTTGTCAAGCCTTTGTTTAGATCTTTCATTATGTGGCAAAGTTCTTTCTTTAAAACCTCTTCTAGAAGTTCAAAGTCAGTGATGTCCTGACAGCTGTCACCAGTCAGACGTTCTTTATTGAATTCAAGCTCATCTTTCAAACCATATGAAAAAACTTCCAGCCACATATTTACATCTCCTCTTTTACTCAAGACCTGAGCTGTTGCGGTTTCAGCAGCTGTGATAATGCTGTTCTCCTTGTGTCGAATGTTCGCTTTTACCATTGCAAGAGCTGAGGAATTCTCTGAGGTTATATATGCTTCAACTTGAGTTTTGATAAAATCTTCAAAGTGGTCTCTGGGAAAACGAATGTACTCAATGAAGTTGTCAAAGTCCTCCTCCTCTGCTAGGGTTTTCAGAATGTGTTTCTCCAGGTTGGATCTGTTGCCTTTGAAAGCAGGAATATTTGTCCGCATCTCTCCTGCGAGATCATATGCAGTTTTGTTGTAGACACTTTGGAGAATGGGTTCTTTCAGTTCATTACAAATCAAGGTCCCAAAAACTGCAGCAGATGTTGCACCTCTGCAGTAACCTTGAAAGACGCTGTAGTATTCAGGTTTCTTTTTCTCTAAATAAATCAATGGATCATTAGCTTCTCTGAACATCTGATGGAGCTCTGCAAACTTCATACCTGCTAACCTGCACACAGAGAGAGTCAAATCTACTGTGAACTCTTTCTTGAATTCATACTGGAGGTGGAAGCACTTGTGGTTTCCTACATTTGTTTTTACAGATTGGGCAATTTCTTGAATGTAGCTTTTGTTGTAACCCATCTTTGCAACTGATTTGGACTTAACCTGGTTCTCAGTTTCACGAACAATACTCTGCACCAAATTTTTTATTGACTGCTGTTCTTCTGATGGAAGGCCAAATAGTTTTGTTCCTAAACGGATCCCAAATGTTTTAATTGGATTTACATATATGGAGAAATCAGTCATTTGAATTATGCCTTCAAATTTGTTTAATCTGTCACACACAAGTGTGTCTTCATAAATTTCACCTAAAATTGTAAGTATATCATTGACTATGTTAATGTCTTCATGAGGGCGAACATCCCCTGCCAGCTCAGAGACCCACTTTCCCCACACTTCATCAAACTGTGTCTTCAGCTCATTCTCATCAAGATGTTTTTGTTTAAGACTCAAACCCAGCTCTTTGCTTTTCTTAAAGAGTTTTCGCTCATGCAGTGTTTTCTCCCCATCAAGTTTGTTCAGAGCTTCCTTTTGACAAATTAAGTTATCAAGCTTTCTTTTTGCATCTCTTACAAGCTCCCCATGAAGGTCCTTAATTTTCTCTTGAAATTTCATTCTCCATTGAATCAGTATGTCTTTTTCTCCATGTTCTTCAAAGTACTGCTTCATGGACATTTTCACCTCTTCATTGATCTTTGACATCTCTTGCTCAAGGTCTCTACTTTCAACTTTATGGAGTTGCCTGTTGTTGATTCTGTTGTGCAATTTATCTTCAATCTTGAGCATGGCACTCCTGAGACTCCAGGTCCACTTTGCATACTCCTCTTCTAATTTTCTGTACACTGCAATCTCCAGAGTATTCTTAAAGCTGAAAACAAAGTTTTCATTCATAAGTGCATTCCAAAGGTCACCAATACGGTCTCTGAATTGTGCCAGTGTTACACCATTAGATTCAAAAGCATGAGAGAGTATAGCTTCCTTAAGTTCCTGCACATTTTCACTGTAGCATGGATTGGGTGGAGCCATTGGTGGGCTGCCCTCCCAGAGTTGGGCAAAATACCGCACATCAGACTTTATATAAAATTTAATTACATCACTGAAACATTCAGCATCACAGACTTCCTCTTTAGCAGCCAACTGAGTCATTTCATCCAGTTTCTCTTGTAAACGTCTTTTTCCTACCATGTTCTTCTCGCCAGCTGTGATATCTCCAACATTCTGATGCACAAACATGCAGCTTGGAGTCAGTCGTACCTTCTTCATCCTCAAAAAGGCTTGAACAACAATCTGAAGGATGTCCTGCATCTCTGCTGGATTTTCACCAAAGATGTTGATCAAAGTCATATTTCCAACACCGACCACAAATGTTGCCATTTCGTTGTCATGCTGTCTTGTTGATCTGCCAGCCAATTCAAGAGCACGGAGCCCCTCAGTATCAACAATAAGAAGATATTCAAAATTTAAATCTTTTTTCAGTTCTTTTGACACCTTGACCAGCTGCATGAAGGCTCCTCTGGTGCACCTGCCAGCACTGACCGCAAACTGCAATCCAAACATGGCATTCAGCAAAGTGGATTTGCCAGTACTCTGAATCCCCAAAACAGACAGGACAAAGACTCTCTGGTCTCCTAGTATCTTGATAAGCTCATCTAGAACAGCTTTAACCCAAATCAGAGGAACATGAGCTGCATCACCATCCATCAGCTCCATTGGGTATCCAGAAACCATGAGCTCTGCGGCAAGTCGTGGGAGAGAACTAACATTGAATTGATATCCTGTTACTTTACCCTTCTTGACAGATTCATGTGATTCATAAATCTGGCCAATCTCTCTCAGCAAGTGTTCCAGGCCAAATGTTGCTTCATTGAGTTTTTCTGACATTTTCTCAAGTTGTGTTTGTTCTGCTTTCAGTTGCTCAGATTTATCATGTTTCTTTTTCAAATGTAACACTTTTGACCATTTTTGATCATATTTATGATGAAGTGCCAAGAGGTCTTCTGATGTATATTCATCCAGCAGGAACCCAAGCCATCTGATGAAATATAGCTTCTCATTATCTTTGCTGGAGTTGAGTTTTTCAATAAACATCTTCATAAATATTGTCACACCAGATTCTTTCTGCTTTTCTCTGATTTTAAACATTTCCATTTGCTTTTGGCTGTTGTGCATTTCAATGTTGTTTCCTTGAGGTCGATGTAGTTCTTTGTTCTTTTGACACCAATCGTGCCACAACTTCCCCTGACATGGCAGAAATGTTTCTTTAATTTTAGAGAGTTCATTGTTTTCTAGTAATGTTGTCATCTGCTTTGCCATTTCATGTGCCCTCTTGCAGTCTTTATCATTCTCATCTACTTTGACTTCTGAGTGTTTGACCATATCTGAAAGTTTAAATTTGGAAATTGTTTTTGAGAGGCATTCATTGATGGTTCTTCTCAGTTCTTCAGACACATCAAATTTATTTCTATCTTTTAATCCAATTTTATATTTGCCTTTTTGCATCTCTGTCACAACAGATTCGTCTTCAGTCAGAAGGCAGATAAGTGGCTTTGAGTTGTTGTAAAGCTCCTCCACAATTGTCATACTTCTGTGACTTCTATCAAGATGAGGCAAAATCACAACATTTATGGAGGACTCTTCATTGAGGATTTTTAGCTGTGTCTCATGAGCTTGTCCATCACCATGAAGATTACAGAACGCAACACAATCTGTGAATTTATCCGTCTTCTCTCCTGACGGGCAACACCAGGCGATCTCAACAACTCCGTCCATCAGCAGACGAGATTTGCTGCTTCCACGGCAGTGCCTGTGAAAGAAAGTCTCATGCCGTTCATTGATCAAACTGTTCATGATTTGAGATTTGGATGTAGAAACTGCTGAAAACCTGAAAAATGCAACCATAGGTGTCTCTGCCTGGTAGATTGCCTGACTTTTGCTTTCATTCTTCTCATATAACTTCCAACTCTTCTTGATTTGTCGGAAGGTCCATAATGGAAACTCAATCTTTTTGTAGAAAGGATTGGGCACAAGCAGAGGAACAGCATACTGACACTGTGAGAGTTTGGTTACTATGAGCTGACGAAGAAAATAATCTGCATGGAGAAACACTGCCATCTGAATGTCCATTGGGTGAAGAGGATGTATTTTATTCACTTCATCAACAGGTACAGACCTACTGAAAATATGATCAAAAGCATCACTTTGTCCTGCATCTAAACCTTTTGTCCTGTGTCTCTTCAGCTCATCTTTTCTTTGTTTTATTTGAATGTATCTTGCTCTGTAATCCATCATCAGGAGTTGCTGTATAAAAGTTTGAACCAAGTCCTTTTCCTCACAAGGTTCATGTCTCTGCAACATCGCTGGTGTTACCTGCAGAAAGTCTTGTGAATTCAATTGAATCAGACTAAGATTGAGTCTATTGAAAAGCAGCTTAATTTGCTGTTTGATCTTGTCCTTGTCTTCAGATTGAACTGACTCTTCTCCCAGAGCTTCACACTTCACACAATTATCTTCTTCCTGCTATATTAGTAAAGCATGTAGACATTATTTATTTAGAAGACCATCACTTGTCTGTTATTTGAAATTGAATACAATGATAATGTTGTACTAAGTAATAATCAATAATCAAAGGTGTACATAGGTGTGCATGTGTGTTACCTTATCATATTCTTGCACATGAATGTTGTTTTCTAAACCAAAATAAACAGAGAAAACATTTTAGGTGTTAAACGAAGGAATTAGTACAAGGTAAAAAAGTTGTTATGGATAATTCTTGCCACATTCTCCTATAGAAAATAAAATATAGTATTCATAAATAAAATATAGTAATCATAAAATGCAGTGACAATATTAGCTATTGTGGAAATAAATTGAATTAAAATTTGCTAATAGAGTTTACACTTTTTGCCATTAGAAATAAGCACTGTTTACTGTTTATGTGAAATGAATTTTAGATAAAAATGTAAAATAAATTAGACTATTCTAAAACACGATTACTTCTTGTACTTATATATTGTTTTTATTTTTTTAATTCTCATTCCCTTTCAGTCAGTCACTACGGCGTCACGTTGTGCCCAACGTATTAGGAACGTGCTTTGTGGGACAAATTGACTTTGAGAAACTTGTAAAACTCCAATGAACATTAGCATGCAGTATTTGCATCTGCTGGCGCCACCCCGCAGGTGCAATACCAAATCAGCTTTTTTCGCTTCAAAAGCCAGCAGATGACTGCTATTGAAAAGCTGTTTGCCCCTCTGGGTCTCAGCACTCAGATCCGCGGCCAGCAGAGGTGCCAATTGAGATGGCTGGGACATATTCTACAATGCCTCCGGTATCTGTCGGTCCTCCCGAGCAAGACTCCATATTTGTCACTGTAACAGAGGGGGGGGTCTATATCTGAAGTCGGCTCGGATCCTCGCCCACCTTCAGGCCTTAATGATTGGTACTTGATGAAGCTGGAAACGCTCGTTTGTCTCAGCACTCACCTCTGCTATCTTTCTTTACCGAAGTGCATGATGAGCTGACTAGATCATGGGGAGCCCCTTTCTCCTTTCGTAATCAGCCTTTGCAGCCCTCACCACTCTATAGATGTAGTGGCCGCTAAGTGCTATGCTGACATCCCGACAGTGGAGCGGCTGCTTGCAATGCAAGCCCTTCCCTCGCTGGCTTGTAAGCAGTCGTCCGTGTTAACAACGTCTGCCTATTGGGCCTGCTGGGAGGCGACCTCCGCACTTCACGCCATGAGGTTGCTGCAGGTCTATTAGGCTATGGCTCTGGTGGATCTGCACGTGGGAGGGCACGACTCAGCTGTCTTTTCAGACCTTTGTGGAGCCACCGACCTGGTGCTCTGTGCATTGTACAATGTACAACCTGGTGGTCCAGGAACGCCATCTCTGGCTGTATCTGGCGGACATGAAGGAGGTTGACAAAAATCGTCTCCTGAATGCTCCTATCTCCCAGACCATCCTCTTCAGTGATGCGGTCGAGAACCCCACTTCGGATTTCCACCTACCCAGCTGCCCATCAGTGGAGCCAGGTGAGTGTTATACCACACAACGCCTTCACTTGTGCAGACACAGCACACACACTGGCGATCATCTCCACTCCGCTCGGCTGCCTTACCTGTGGGTACACAGGTAGTGCCGTTAATTCCCCTCGCTCAATCTGTGGGAGCCTGGCAATCAGCTTCCCAGCACTTCGTATTGGCTTTTACACACAATCCGACTCAGCTATGGGGTTCAGTTCACCCAGGGCCCCCACCGATTTTCTGGCACCCACTTTACTACAGTGAAAAATGTGGACGCACACATACTGTGTGCAGAGGTTGTGGTCATGCTGGTGAAGGAGAGGACCTGAAAAGAAAGGCAGGGGGTTAAGACCGATCTTTGATTTGTATTTGCTGAACCGTGCACTTTACAAAATTTCTGCCATCTCTGTTCACCATGCCCCGATAAACGGCAGGTCAATGGGACAACACGACATGGTTATTAGGTTTTTAAGAGGAGTGAGGAGATTAAATCCTCCTCGCCCTCCCTCTATCCCTCCATGAGACCTGTCCATGGTGCTGAAAGCTCTCCAGGGTGCTCTATTTAAGCCTTTGCAAACAGTAATCATCAAATTTCTCTGTATAAAAAGTCTGATCCTGGTTGCACTGGCCTAGCATTTTTGGTTGACAATTCATGGCTACAGTTCGTACCCGCTGTCTCCAGCGTAACACTCAGACCCAGGCCAGGCTACGTGCCCAAGGTTCCCACCACTCCTTTTAGAGATTAGGTGGTAAGCCTACAAGCACTGCCACTGTAGGACCCAATTCTGGCTTTGTTGTGTCCCATATGTGCACTGCGGTGGTACATAGACCAAACTCAAAGCTTTTGTCAGCTTTTGCTCATTTAGTTCATTGTCTGCACCTGTTCCTGCTCATTTGTCAGATTTAGGAATTCCAACCAGCTCTTTATACAATGCAATACACCTTTATTGTCAACCGTGGTTGAAATTTGGTTTTGACCACACCTGCAGAAACCAAACACACCTACAAACACATACTACAGAACACATAAATACCATTATACTAAATCACATACCTTTTTGATTAATAAATTCGATTGCAGAAGGTACAAAATATGTTTTATAAATATTTGTCTTTGCTCTAGGCATTAAAAATTGCCTCCCAGAAGGCAATAAAACAAACTGATCACAGAGAGGAGTTGGGTCTTTTAATATATTCTCCGCTTTCCCAACACATCTTTAGGTGTAAACCTCACCCAACTTAATCTGTGGTCTACCAATAATTTTACTAAATGTATTTGTGACTCTTGCCAGATTATTTCTCTGCTTACAATTTAGATGCCCATACCATGCCCAAGTTAAATTACAGGTCAGCACACTCTCCAATATGTTTTGACTAACTCCAAGCCTACAGATCCATATTAGGAATAGACGTTGAATGCATTTTTTCAAAATATTATTAGTGTTATCCACAAAACTTACTGTCTATAAATGTGCCAAGATATGAATCTGTTACGGTGGACAGCAGAAAGGGAAAGCTGTCACTAAGCAGAGGATGTTTAACTGGATAGTAGACATCATCGCTCTTGCTTACCAAATTGAGGGCATGCCATGCCCGTTTAAATTAAGAGCACACTCCACGAGAAGTGTTGCATCATCTTGGGCATTGGCTCGTGGTTCCTCCCTAACAGACAACTGTAAAGCTGCAGGTTGGGCGACACCTAACATGTTTACTAGATTCTATAGTGTTTCCTCTTGTGTTCTCTCCTTAAACCAGTAAACAACTGAAAAATCTGTTTGTGTGTCGGCTTGCAGTGCCATTATGATGCTAATTTAGTGCCATTAGTCCTTTTTACAAAAAGAAGAATTTGGTACTCCTCCACCGTCCTTGGCAGTCGATGTTGCAGAGCCTTTTGATCTTCTTCTTCTTTTTTCTTTATACCATTCCAACATATACGGGTATATTCAAGGCAAGAACCAGTTAATCCATACACAAGTTTTATTCAGACAAGTTGATCCATACACAGGTTGGGAGAGGGACAATTTGCCTATCTTGCATGTTTTTGGCCTGTGTGAGGAAACCTGAGTACCCGGAGTAAACCCACGCTGACACAGGGAGAACATGCAAACTCCACATAGAAAGGCCACCTGCCCTAGCCAGGGCTCAAACCGGGACCTTCTTGCTGTGAGGCAACAGTGCTGTAGGTTAATACTACCAGCCCACGTTTTTTCCTTAGCAGAGTCCACTCTGCGTCTCTTTCAGGTATTTGTTACTACTCAGAGACTTTGATATGTGAAAACCTCTGCAGTTGTTCCATATTATATTATGCCACCCATTGAAACATCATAGGGAGGGGTTTCCGCAGCATTCCTAGTTCCGCCTAGATGGGTTCACTTCCCAGTTTACCTAGATCACTATCATGGGTTAAGGAACAAGTAATGACAAGTAGGGGAGGTTCCAGCAGATGCAAATACTGCATGCCAATGTTCTTTGGCATTTCACAAGTCTCTCAAAATCGATTGATCCTTACACTAACTAAGGTTGAAAATGTAAAAATCCACAGTACAATGTAAAAAGTTGGAACACCTAATTTGTAACAACTTATAAATGTAATTTTTTTCAACTTACATTTTTCACCCAAAGTGAACCTTAAGTGAAATTTTAAGTAGATTTTTTACATTTTTTGTTGTTACCAATTGAAGTAATTTTATAAGTTGACAGTGTATTGATTTAATCACTTAAACTTACCTCCTATTGACTTCCTTTTTTGGTTTTTGATGTTGGCTGGAATAAAAATAATAAATAAAATGACAAGATAATGATTCACAAAATCTGGAAAGGGCACATGTTATGCAAAATCTACTTTTACAAGGTATTTGGGCAAACATTTGTGTTAGCTGTGTGTGAACACAATAACCATGCAATGAAATTTTTTTGTAATCCCCATTAAACTAAAGCAGTCTCATTAGGCATGCTGTTTTGATTTGCTTGTTAATATAACATCACACTGATAAAGCCCTGCCCACAACCAATGACTGACTGGTTATTACCCAAAAGCTTTTCTAATAGTGTTTGTTAGCGATAATGGGGCTTTGGCTCATGATTTCTGCTTTTAGTAATGCTTCTACTGTACAATATTAAAATAAAGGTCCTACACAATGCCATAGATCAGTGTTTTGACCCCGTACTTGCCCACAATATTGTTGTTTGCAAGTAGGGGGTCATGAAGTGAAAAAGGTTGAGGAACCACTGCCATTTGAATCATTTTTGGCTGATTCTTTAGACCATAAAGAGATAAGAAATTATTTGACTAAATGGTGCATACACAAATCAATAAACAAAGTTATAAACACAACTATTAAAAATCTTTAGTTTTCTCTCATAAACATTAATTAATACAAGCAAATAAGACGGGTACTTACTCTTTTGAATTGATTCATTACTTTTCTCCTCTCTCTCTTCAGGTTCTGGTTCTTGAGCATGTGTTTCCCTTTTGTCATCCTGATTTTTAGGATCAGGATTTGAGGTCAAATAACTCCAAACAGACTTCAGCATTTTTATCTGCAAGATAACAATAATTACTTGACCTGCTGGGGATTCCCACAAGCATCATTGGTCAACTATGGTCGCAAGTTCCATCTTTACAGCATAGTTGAAGTTTTGAGTAGTTTAGATGTAATAATATTGGTCCATTAATCTAAAGTACCCATATTTTTTATAATAATTATAATAAATTGTTAGTTGTACTTACCCAAAAAACAAAGGTTTTTTGCTGCCCAAATAACACAAGTTACACCAGAAACATTGTCACCACCATTGTGTTAACTTGAAAGGAAGCAAAGACACACACACACACACACACACACACACACACACACACACACACACAAAAACAAATTCTCAATCTGTGTCAAACTAATGGTAACCTGTAGGAGAGAGCAGAGACAGTTGTAACACCCTGATCCACCCTGATCTGTTGCAAGCTTAACAAAATAGATATTAAACAGAAGTGTAAAAAGATTCAAACAACTCATGCTGGGTTTAGCAGTCTGTACTTTAGCAATATAGTCCTTAAATTGAGATCAGCAGCAAATGCAATGAACAGGCAAGACAAGTATGAAACAGAATTGTGAACAGTTTCAATTCCTTACTCATTATAGGCTACTTACAATGAAGGCTGCATTCAGAAAGATATATTTAATTATTATTCCTTTATTATTACTTTAGACCCACCCACTTTTTAAAACCAATGATATTGGATCCACTCCCTTATTCTCTAATTTTGTATACTGTATGTTGGGTCGGAGCGCCATCAGTCAAATCCATTCCACTTGAGGAATGCCCTAATTATAAATGTGACCCATGCGGACAAAATGAGTCAGAATAAGCACATTTTCAAAAATGAGTTATTGATATTTTGACATTCTGACAATAAATAACAACACTACATGTGTTTGAAGTTGACAGAGTCAGCAAAGTCAGTTTTGAAAAAAAAAATTGAGTTAAAGTTTTTTGAGGGTTCAAAAGCGAAATCATCCATACCTTAAAATCACGCCTGTCTGGTGTTCTCAGCCGCGTTTTAACTCTTTGGTGTACATGTCCCTAAGTGTAAGAATCTAATATAATGTTACACATAACATCAATGTGACATTTCCAGTCTGGCAACCAGTGTTGGGTAAGTTACTCAAAAAAGTAATTAATTACTAGTTACTAATTACATCTTCAATCATGTATTTAGATTACTTTAAAAATTACTCTCTCCAAAAAGTACTTAATTAAAAATAACTAATTACTTTCTGAATCCTATTTAGTACATGACACAAGGATTGAAATGGCTCGAAGAAATAATATATAAAAGTACATCAATTATTCTGGTCCCACTTTAGGGTCCAATTCTCTCTATTAACTAACTATTAACTACTTTTGCCTCAGTATACTCCAACAACTTCTTCTTATTAATTCTAAAGAAGTTAATAATTTTAAGTATTGGTAGAAATGGGGAGGGTTAAAGACGTAGAATAAGGTTTTGCAGAATCAGGCATTATGTGCTATTAAGTATTCATAAACAGCCAGCATCTCATTATTATTAATGCTAATAATCAACCAGTTAATAGTGAGAATTGTAAACTTAAACCATGTTAAATCCACTATTGTATTATAGTATACATCATTGTTTAAGAGTCCATACACAGTATTTATTTACATCAGAAGCAACTGTAATTAGATTACAAGGAAAATAAGAGTAATCCCTTACTTTATTTTTTCAAGGGAAAAGTAATTAAATTACAGTAACTAATTACTTAGTAACTAGTTACACCCAACACTGCTGGCAGCACTGGTCTGAACACACCACACATCGCAGTGGCACTATGGTTTAGAAGGATGCCGTGATTTTCTGATTCACTTTTGGTAAAACAAAAGTAAGTCAGGTGCAAAATTTACAGCGTCGTCCAAGTTATCATCTCATATTTAAACCAGAGACCGAAACTTGACTGAGAGCAGGTGAGAGGACGAGACGACACAGCTAACGTTAATCACTAAAATGATAGCAAAAGACTTAAAGCTGCTTGATGTTATAGCTTGTGCTTTGACCAGACGTGTTTTAAAACATACTTATGATTATGGTGCACAACCACGACAGGAGTTACATTTTCTATCTAGTAAATAAGTTAGTTTAAGTATTGCATTTTGTGCAGATAGATGCATGTTGTGTGATACATTTATGTTGTATAAAGGCTTAATATACAAACACGCACATCCCTAAAAGAAAGCATCTACTCCAGTAAATGTTTTGGACCCACCCACAATTTTTTGGCTTTCAATGCACATGCTTTACTTCACAAATCTAGTTTTTCCACCTACAATCACTTTAAATGTTAGATCTTCCTGGTTCAGTGTACAGTATAAACATATCTGTATTATTACTACAACCACCTATGAAATAAAAACAATGCTGAATATCCGCATCTTCAATGGGAAAACATGTTGGACTGGTTGGTTGGTTTCAGGTGCATCATGAATGGCAAACAAATTTATCCAAATTTACAATGCCTGTGTTTCAAGTCACTTCTACACACCTGCTGCAGGAAAAGAAAGGGAGCTATTTTTTTATTTAAAAAAAGTTATTTCTTGCTACACTCGAATTTTTAACAATTTTGTGAATCTCTACACAATCAGGTTTACCTTCCATCTTTAAAATAAGCCACATAATCATTTGTCATTCAAAAGACTTACGTTTCATTTAATTATTTTTTTACTATATTAATATACATTTAGCAGACATTTTTGATCCAAAGCCACTTAAAAAAGGAGAACAATGATGTGACTTATCCTAACAAGACAAAATATTGTGATAAAGATGATCACTCTGATTTTCAAAATGCCTTAATGTGTGAACTTTAAAATAATCTAAATAATTGTTTGTACCAAAAAAGACATCTCTTCATGCAAGGAAACAGGATAGGATCACAAATAAGCAGCTAAGAGGTTAAAATACTCACGCTGAGTTTCTTTCAGGGATGTTTACAACAGCTGAGTGACAGCGTAATATGAAGATTTAAATGCCGTTCATAGGCTGCTGGAAGCGTTGTGACGTGGCCAGTGACGTGGCAATCCTCTCAACAATAACACACACATTAAATAAAATGACAGAAGTAGGAGAAAAGTAGATCTTACAGCATCTGGCAGTGGAATATTAAGAATTTTAAAGAATAACAAATTAGATTTTATAATAATGCATAATAGCAAGTAATGTTAGGGACTAACATTGATTTTTAGAATAATAACAAAAGAAGAGGAATAAAGTGTTTCTGGATCAACCTATGTAAAGTATTTGGGGAAATGCTTATGATTGATTTTTGATATGTTAATGATTGATTTGGTTTTAATTTAAGAATATTTTGCAAATCGTTGTGACAACTGAGTATATTATATGTGTCACTTATTTAGTTCATGTGACATATAATTTATTGCAGTAACTGATGAATAATCGATGTGCTCCTAAATTTAAAGCAAACATAATAATCTGTTACAGCTGAGCATGTAGTACTTGTAAAGCCAATGCACTTCTAACTCTCTCCTCTAAAGGGTGCTAATGCTACCCTCATCTGGAAAAGATTACTCTCCACTATTTGCAATAAACATTGTGATTTGTGTACAGAATATAGCAAATATATATATATATATATATATACATATATATATATATATATATATATATATATATATATATAAACAGGGCATTATCTAAACCTGGAATACTTTTCAAAAGTATTTGAGGTGCTCAAAAAACAATGCTGTATAACCAAATATTACATCTTACCATTTTTTTATATAATTGATTTACCCCAACAAACATATAGGGGTAAAAACTGACAAACAACACAGAGAGAAAACAACTTGCAGCTATGGTAAATCTCGTTGTTCCTGCTAACTATTTCTGGAGACTACTTCATATTGGTTTACCCCGACTCGCATTTTGACTTAACTGGTAACTTTGTCAAATATGGGACAAAAGGTGGCCTCCAGCAGCAGTGGGGAGGTATGGTTATTTGTGAATATACAGCCATTTCATTTTTGTTATATTTCACAAATGAGAATTGTCCATAAAATACTTGCTTTTCTGATGGAAATATACAAAAATTGTTGTGTCTTTTCTACACATTATAAAAATACTGGGTTTTTTCAACCAGCTTTTGGTCAAAAAGGGACAAACCTAAACCCACTGAGTTGTAATTTAATCTATGGGTTGTTTTAAATTAAAATTCCATTCTTGGGTCAAATTTAAACATTTTCTGGGATAATTTTACCCAATTTTTTGAACCAGTGGCATTGTGAAGCACCTTCATTTAAAAAAAAAATTAACCAATTATTTTTAGAGAAAGGTCAATTGTCTATTTTGTCCAACAAACTTACCCATTTTCAATAGTTCGGATGTCGTCTTCTGGCTATACTTGTTTTGTGGTGATGGTCTAGGATGGTTACTCTCACAGCTAATCTCAGTTTTCCTCTTTTTAGCCACGGATTCATTTTCTGCATCTTTCTCCTGTGATCTCTGTCCAATCTTGTTTTTCTTCCCCAAAGAATGACCCAAGAGCAGGATAAGTAAGGGATAATGTAGAGGCAGCCGGTAGTTATTGGGAAATAAGCCCCGACAGTGTGATCAGGACTTGTATCACACTGAAGGGGCTTATTTCCCGATAACTACCGGCTGCCTCTACATTATCCCGCTTATTACACGGCTACTTGCCACATAAGAAAAAACTGGACATGAATATGAATTTGAAACATTTTATTGGCATATTTGTTTTAAATTAACATTTATATCCTCCCGCGAAACTTTGCACAGATGCATAAAATGATCGTAATACCTTATTAAGATCCTCTGCTTCATACTTGTCTGTCTCCATTTTTTCTCTTTTAGCCAGTCTTTGAGAAGTTTTAATGACCATTCTGTATTTTTTTGTGTGTTGGCTTCGTAGCTGTCATGTTCTTTTTTGTCAAGTTCAGTCTCAGTAAGCTCTCTGTGTCTTGTCGTTGTTCGTTCTTCTGTCCACTGTTTAAATGTTTTGTTTTTCGGTACATGTTAAAATTATGGTTGTCCAGTGTTTGTCACAAGATGGCGCCAAACAGCTAGTAATCTTTAATGGCGCGGAGCGATTTTAATCGTACAAGTAGTACCGGCTATGCGTTATTACTTTGGAGCCGTTATTATTTGAAAAGAACGAACCTGCAAATTTCTCAACTGACCAATCAGAATCAAGCATTCCAGAGAGCCGTGTAATAATTATATCTAATAATAGAATTAGAATCATTATAAGTATTATTTTATACAGCAGTGGTTCTGAACGTTATTCCTGGAGGCCCCAATAAAGGGGCCCATTTGATTTAGGTACAAATATGTATCTTTAAACTGCCAATATGTACTAATATGCACTCTTTGGGTACAAAGTTGTACCTTTTTGAAAGGGTACTGTCCCAGTGACAACTTTTGTACCTTTATTTCTGAGAGTGTACTTAAAACTCACCTAACCCATTATGGTCCTCAAGGGTCACTTGTTCAATTCCTGGTTGTCCCTGGTTTCGCCGGCACCGCGCTGGTTCTGCCCGCCCTCCCCTGGCCCCTGGTTCCGCTCTCATCCTGCCCACGGTCCTGCTGGTTCCTCCCTTGTCCCAGCCTCTTGCTGGCTCTTCACCGGCCTGGCCCACCATCCCTCCCCCTGTTCCGCCTCCATTTCACCACTTTGTGTTTGTTAAGGAGTGTCTGGAAGCCACTCCTTTTGGGGGTTTATGTCAAGAGTCCTATCTAGGTCTGCACTTTTTTCATCTGCCTTGTTCTGTTTCTGTTCTGATTCCAACATGGCTTAAAAATAGCCCAGACATTTTTAGAGTGTAAAGCTGAGATTCTCCTTTTTTCGTAAAATATGACACATTTATGGGATATAGTCGTAAATGGTATGCAAAAAGTATATTGTAATATTCACTGAGTAAGGCCATGTCAACAATTTGATGAATTTTGTTCTCAGAAAATCATGTTTTTAAGAAATTCCAATGTAAAAACAAACTTATTTTTAAAGCTGCAGTGCAATTGAAACATACTTTACCTGTCTATTGTAAGTGCCACATATCATGTTACACTCTAAAAATTGCTGGGTTATTTTTAACCTATAATAGTCAATGCTCTGTTAAAATGACCCAATGTTGGGTTTTTGATACCATGGGTCATAATAACCCAGAGTTTGGGTTAAAACAACCCAGCTGTCACGAGTTTTGTCTGTGACAGAATGACTGACCATAGATGGATCCAGTAGTTGCCCTAGTCAGCCTATGCCAAGGTAATCGGTTCTTTGAGGAGCACACCAGAGACCTTTTGCACATTTCACACCTTACAAACTTTCTAGATTTTGCACTCGTTGACTTATTGTTACAGGCTCAATGAACTACTCAAAACTCACTCGTTATGGTCCTCGAGGGTCACTTGTATAATTCCTGGACTGTGCTTTGTTGTTGGCCGGGTCTTCCTTCACTGTGGTCCCTAGTTCTGCCAGTGCCGCCCTGGTCCCTGATTCTGCCCGCTCTGCCCTGGTTCTGCCCACTCTGCCCTGGTTCTGCCAGCTTTGTCCTGGTCCTTGGTTCTACCGGCTCCGTACTGGTCCCAGCCTCTGCCGACTCCACACCTGGTCCCAGCCTCCGCCGGTTCCGCCCTGGTCCCAGGTTCCACCGGCATTGTTTCTGTTCTGTGATTGGTTCTTGTCATGTATAAATCCCCTGCCTGTTCATTGTCTGTTTTAGAGTTCTCAACGGGCCTGAAAATTACAACCCAACCCGACCCGGCCCGTGGCTTTTACAGCCCGGGCCCGATGTTACCCGACACATCAACGTGAATTATCTGTCCGAACCCGACCCGCGGCCCGACGCCGCCGACCCCCCCTGCCTTTTTTTTCTCATACACGTAGGCTATTATCATGACCAGCAGACGGGAATTCAAATCAAGCTTTAATGTTCACGCCTTTTAACAATACAAACAACTGAAACAATAAACTTTAAATATAGACTTTATAAATATGCCAAAAAAATCACACAATAATAAATAAAAAGAACTCAAACATGTACCCAGCCAGTGGCTTCTCCTCCTGTAGTAGCAAGCAACGGTGAATTCACCTGCGGCAAGTTTACTTTTCTCCATCTCTTCTTCTCCAGGCAACAGGCATGCACACAGTTATAGCAATAAGCTCCGGGGCGGATCCGCAACGGATCCGCTCTGAAGCCGGCAGCTCTGGTCTGGATCCATTGCTGATCCGCCCCGGAGCTTACTGCTATCCCCGCCCCTCTCTGTGATGCACGTTGCAGCAGCCAGACCAGACTTTCTTTACGGTGAACAGCAGTGATGATTAATATTTTTTTTCACGGAGCGTAAAAGATTAAGCCCGAGGTCCGACTCGACTCAGTTCGAATTCGCGGGTCCCGTCGGGTTTGTCGGACCGGCCCGACCCGTTGAGAACTGTAGTCTGTTTGTCAGTCGTTATTTGATGTTGTGTGTTCTTGTCTTTGTTCCTGTTCCTGCTCATGTACCCCTTTTGGGGTTTTAATAAACTTAATACTGCATTTGGATCCATCGCCTTGTCTGGCCTGCGCCTCACCAGAATTGGGTCAATTTTAACCCAGCAGTGTTTTCTGTCCAATATTTACCCAACATTGCTTTAAAATAGCCCAGCCATTGTAACGCGGAGATTCTTCTGTTTTCAGTGATATATGACACATTTATGGGAAAATCCTAAAAAGTCTTTATAAGGTGATATACATGTCCAAAAAGTATAAAATATTGTAATCAAGTAGCATAAGAGCTTGAATGTAGCAGCAATAAGCAAGTCAATTCACTATAAAGATTTGTTAATGAAATGAAACATCAGCATACAATATCATTAATATTTCAATTAAAGTATATAAAATAAATTTTGAATACATTTGAAATGACAGAAATGACCTACCAATGTACCAGTGAGTCTCAAGGTTACATCTACACTAAAACTTCTGTTTATCATTAATCTGCCTTTTCCAAAAAGTAATTATCTAACCAATGTACTCGACAAGTGTCCCGCAGCATTTTGTCAGTCAAAAAATTCCAGTTAAATTGTTTTGTGGTGTGGGGCCAGGGTGGCCAAAGGTCCTGACTGGGTGGGCTTCATCTAATTGTTTTCATTTCTGTCATTTCCCTACAAAACAACATTATTTTAGGCATAATGTTATACACTCTAAAAAAAGGTTCCTTGAGGTTCTATAAAGAACCCTGGGGTTCTACACTTGGCCAATAGAACCTTTTACCAAAAAAAGGGTTCCATATAGAACCCTTGGAGGGCAAAGAACCATTTTTATTAAAAAGGTTCTATAATTCACGTTTGACTGAAGTGTAAACTAAAGATTACACAATAATTACAGACCTACACAACTCAATCACAAACCTTTTTGTGTCAATAGGCTGTGGTCAAATAAAGAAAGAGTCAACAAATAGGCTATTAATATGTAGTGTATGATTTATTTCCTGTGAGCTTTTTTATGCAAGTTTGTACATTAGCATGAAACTTACAGTGCAGTTTGCCTTTTTGGTGAATAACCAGGTGTTTTCTTTATTTTGTACATTCGGTTCCCGTCACAGGCGGTTCCCACTGCGCATGTCGGGGTCAGAAAAGCCATTACAGCAGATTGAGTTGCGTATTATTCGGTATCGTCAAAAATGCCTACTTAAGTCGTGGGCTGTGAAAATCGCACCAGGTCTTCCGTTAAGTTTTCGCGATTCATGCATAATCTCAAAAACAAAAAATACAACAACTGCGGCTGCAAGCAATTAACGTGCAGACTGGAACAATGCAAATATCAAAGAGGCTTGTGTTTGTAGTGCTCACTTCATTTGAGGTAAGTCGTCATTTTTCAGCCCTGTTAGATTAAATTATAAAGCCTGGATGGTATGAACAGTTTGACCCCATGCTGCGTGCGTCTTTTTCCCTGCCATTGAAGATTTAACTTGTTAATTAAGAGACGCTGGCTGAGAAAGAGTTAAAGTTTACCCACAAATGAAAATTGTCGTCACTTTCTTCAGCAGAACACAACAGAAGATATTTTGAAAAAGTATGGTAATCGAACAACAGTAGTGCCTATTGACCTGCATTGGTTTTGTGTCCATTAAATGGTTACCAGCGTTGTTAGGTTACAGACATTCTTCAAAATCTTTTTTGTGTTTGTGTTCTGCTGAAGAAAGAAAGCTGTGAATGTAAAATGTCCCCGTAATTGATTTCTATACCTAATGTACAATAATTTGTATCTTTGTAGGTCTGGTGAGCAATGCTGCACTTATGTTATTGCAAGCATTATTTCGAGGAAATCCCAGCTTCCTTTACTGTGTAAATAGTGTAAGTATAGTCTTCTGTAATTTCATTAGCATTTGAGGCACTTTATTTAAAGTAACACTGAATGCAAATATAAAAATATTACTCTGTTTACCCTTAAATAGCATACAGCTCCACATCAATTATTTTGAGTCTTGTTGGTTCTTGAGTGTCGCTTGCCTAGTTGTCATACTTTATTTGTGTTATTATGAGCTAATTAAAAGTCTATTTGATGGCTTCTGTTAATTGGTAAAAAGCACTTAAAAGGTGAAATGTTTGTTTTACAGGAACCCAAAGGTCCCACACAAACCATAGTGTTCAACGGCTCTCCTGATCCTCTCAAAGCTGAAAGTATCAACTTTATAATGGACAATGTGAACATAATATATGGAAGACATTGACATCACAGGCTGTGGAATGACTGTTTATGTTTTTTTCTCCTCAATGTTCAATACCCTTTTGCCATTAAGCACACAGTGACTTTTATTTATAAATATATGCTTACAGTAAATTTAAATACCTGTACAAAACAAATGTACAATCAACTTCTGTAAATTGTCATTCTATTTAATAGATTGTTCATGAATTGTCTTTAAATGAATTGTGATTTATTTTCATGCAATAATTGGAGTGCTGACTTTTTACAGAATACAACAGTCATTTAAAAAAAAATTACTATTAATTGCAGTACTTACAGTGAAGTATTCACTATATTCACTGAACTAAACTTGTGATTACAGTAATATAGATTTTTAACAGTATTTGTCAAGTGTGTTGTTATGTACAATAAACATGTATTTTTCTGTAAGCAGATGTCCTGGATGTTGTGTTTTCCATTTTTTAAGGTAGTGTCTAATGGATGCTCTGTAGTGTTTTATATTATAGACTTATGTGTGTATGATTTGAAAGCTTAGTTTGATTTTGAGTACAAGTGAAATGGTTTTGAAGGAATTGTTTGATTTTGCTGGAAGAGTCAGGGGTTCTGTGAATTTTGTTTAAAATTGGGATTTGTGTTTAAGGTTTTGAGAAAATGAGTGATGGTTTCAAAAAATTCAGAAAAACTGTAACATGATGTTAGCATAAAGCTAACATGATTTAACATCAAGCTAGCATTATTTAAAATGAAGCTAGCATGATGATAACGTGATTTAACAAACCTAGCATGATATTAACATGATGTAACATAATGCTAGCATAATTTAACATGAAACAATGATAGGGTTGCCACCCATGTCTGATAGAAAACCTGGACATATCGATGACCCGGCCAATTGGTTTGCTCACAAGCCCCCATTTTTATTTATATTCCATTGCAACTTTAAACAGGTCTAAATAGCAACTAGCTGGCCTGAAAAAATATGCACATGAAATTAAACTTGTGGAACTCACCTCAACATTGTATTTTACAATCATGTAACCCGCCATGGGTAAAGCTGAAGTCACTGTTACAAAATGTAAACCATGCAAGATTTTAACTCTTTTAAGACAGGGATACACTTTCGTGTAGTCTGGTGTAAAATGTGTCTTATATTTTCGCTTTTGGGGCACTCTCCCTCTGCCATGGCGCTCCTGTTTCTAGATACACTGATTAATTCGGTTCGGGAGGAGAGATAAAAGCCCGCCCACACTGACAATTGATTGGTTGATGTCCTGAGACAGGCCAATCAGGATGCTCTCTGTCTTACATGCGCTAAATGAGGCAAACAAACACACAGACGGTCTCCCTCTCTGCCATGCGCGCGCTAAATTACATATCCACATAGCTTTTCGAAAACCGGGACATTCAGTGTCCCGGGAGAGTTGATACATTTCCCGGGACAGGTTATTAAAAAGAATGACAATCCCGGTAAAACCGGGACAGGTGGCAACCCTAAACATGCATGATCCTAACATGATTTAGCATGAAGCTAACATGATGTTAACATAATTTAACATGATGTTAACATATTTTAACATGCAGTTAGCATGACAGTAGAATGATTTAGCATAAAGTAAACATGATTTAGCATGAAGTTAGCATGATGCTAACATGATTTAACATGAAGCTAGCATTCTGGGGCTTTTTATAATTACAATCTATGGGCATTTCCTTTCCCATTATTAGTCTATGGGAAAATTTGGGGGCCTCTCACACACCAGGTTACAGTTTACACCCATGTTCTTACAGAACCTGCCGGCTTCTTCAAATGTGGTATCCCATATGTTTCTAAAAAATCATGCAGCTATGACCCGTCAAAGTTTGTTGCAATGTTAAGTCTATGTGAAATGTTCTGTTCTGGTTTAAAAAAGATATAACATAAATCTTGTCGAAAGTTTGGTGGATGTAGCTTGAAAGCTACCAAGAGTTGCAGTCAGAAGAATTGGGGATCAGAATAATAATAATAATCTTAGATACAACACCTTTGGCTTTGTCAAGCTAACATAATAACAGTTAGCCTACATACATGTTACATTTATATGCATTAGGTTGTTAGCTAATAACATTTCTCTTTCTGATTTTTTTACTCTCCACAGTTTTGTACCATTATAAGTTTTCCGAGCGCTTTGCCATGCATGAGCCAGTTCTCCATGCCACATCTTGTTTGCCGAATCTGGCGAAATGTTTGGTGGCAATTTGCATTAATTTTTTGACATATTTGAATTTTTTTGTCAAAACAGAAATCTTGAGGTTAAATTGTGATGAACATTTCGTGAAACACACCTTTAGCAAAGCATATTTTGTGTAGAATGCCAGTGAGAGAGCCGCAGGTAACAGGAAGGGTAGGCCCACTGTTCCTGTTGTTATTGTTGTCATAGTGGACACTGTCTCTTTCTGATTCTACAACAAATACAATAAAGTTCTTAAAGCTGTAGTCTACGATGTTGAAAATCGGTTGAGAAAGCCTGAGGCAGTTAGAAAGTTTTAAAAAACTCATCCCGCCCCTCTGTGCTACCTGATCCCTCCCACCGGGAAACGAACTGAACAACGTCACTCATTCAAGCTTTGATCACTGGTAGTAAACATCAGAACAGAGATTTACCGAGCAGTAAACACATAAAGCCTTGAAGGAATGAACAATTACAATTATGATTGTAATTGACGTTATTTACATTCACAACAACGTTTGGCATACGTTTCCCCTCCTGAGCTTCAAGGAATGACTTTGTAAATATAATTACTTTGACCCGTGATACGCGATGCTAAACGGCTAACATTCCAAAGCCGACCGGCAGCATGAGCATGTTGTTGCCAGACTGATAAAAAGATTTATGTAACACCACACACAATCTTTGTAAATATAATTACTTTGACCAGTGATACGCGATGCTAAACGGCTTCAATGCCGACCGGCAGCATGAGCATGTTGTTACCAGACTGATAAAAAGATTTATGTAACACCACACACAATCTTTGTAAATATAATTACTTTGACCCGTGATACGCGATGCTAAACGGCTAACATTCCAATGCCGACCGGCAGCATGAGCATGTTGTTACCAGACTGATAAAAAGATTTATGTAACACCACACACAATCTTTGTAAATATAAGTACTTTGACCCGTGATACGCAATGCTAAACGGCTAACATTCCAATGCAGACCGGCAGCATGAGCATGTTGTTGCCAGACTGATAAAAAGATTTATGTAACACCGCACACAATCTTTGTAAATATAATTACTTTGACCCGTGATACGCGATGCTAAATGGCTAACATTCCACTGCCGACCGGCAGCATGTTGTCAGACTGATAAAAATATATTTATGTAACCTCACACAATAAAATTATAAATAGATGCGTACCTGTTCAACAAACAGTCTGCCTTGTCGGCGTCGGTTTTCAGCCCCAAATCTCCCTGAAGCTTCCTCCAACGGTCAATTGCGGACCCTTTATTGATTCTACTTAGAGTCCGGCGTTTTTCACACTTTTTTTACCTCTGCTCTTTCCTCTACAGACTTCCCTTTTCTTCTAACCTTTACTGTAGGGACAAGAAGCTTGCTGCTGTCGGTTAGTTTTTTCCATTAGTGAGATGTTGCTGCTTCGCTAGCTAACATACACTGACACAAATGTCATGTCGCAGGCACGAGAGGGACGGGGTGGTGAGCGATGGGGTGGAGACGCGATCGCGAGGTGGATTTTCAAGTGTACGGGGATTTGATGAGAGCAGTTAACCAATGTAAGCTGTCCGGCCGGACAGTTTACATTGGTCAATTTATCTGCCGCCGTACACCCAATAGACTGAATGGATTTTTAAAATTCTTTTTTCTCTTCATATTGTTAGGATTTTACTGTAGAACCATAACTAGCATCTAAACGAGTTTATTAATAATGAACAATCTTTGAAATCGTAGACCATAGCTTTAATCTGCATAGCTGTATTATTTTTTTATGAGAAAAAATATTATTTGATATTCTGGTTATGGATGATTATTATTATTATACTGACCAGAGCCTGAGGGACACCGCTTTTTCTTAGCCTGTAAAAATAAGAAACGGTCCAGAACCATGTCAGTGTTGTGGATTACGGTAAAAGCTCTAAAATGATTTTATTGGTCATTAGAGTCATGAGAGTGTGTGCAAGTTACAGAAACAGCCAAACCTTTTCACGTTCAATTTTACTTTTCTTGAAGTTGACTGGACATGAAATAAATTTATTTCAGCCATTTGCTGCTGGTCTAAGAAATACCTTTTGTCAGGGTTTCGCATCACCTTACAGTCTCTAAACAAGAACAAATAACCCTGTCAAGGTTTATTATATTACCTAACCACGTGATAATCGTTTTTTGTTCTTGGGTCATTGTAAGCCTACTGTATAGAATGCAGGGCCCTGGGTTTATTTATTTTTTAGAGCTGTCCTTTATGTCTGGTGATATATAATGTCATCAGTTTTTCCTTACATAGGCCTATGTTTTTATGTACTCATTCCCTTAAAAATACTTAAATATACCCAAGCTAGTTTGCTGGTCCTTTGGCTGGTTGTAATGCTGCTTTGGGCACCTTTAGCTGGTTTTGATTGGGGACACACTAAACAATCCAAAGTGAGTTACCATTGCTTGAAGCTGTTTTGTTGTTTGTCTGTTTTTGTAGCATCTACAGTACATAACAGCAAACTATAAAATTTTTCCAACTTTTGGTAAAATACTTTAAAACTAGTTTATTTTAATCAAAACTAATTGATTGAATGCTTTACATTGACAAAATCTAAATAAACATATACGTGACTACAGCATATGTACACAATTCACGATGTCTAGTGCAAACAGTGGAGAGTAATATTTTCCAGATGAGGGTAGCATTAGCACCCTTTAGAGGAGAGAGTTAGAAGTGCATTGGCTTTACAGGTACTACATGCTCAGCTGTAACAGATTATTACGTTTGCTTTAAATTTAGGATCACAACGATTATTCATCAGTTACTGCAATAAATTGTGTGTCACATAGAATAAGTAAAATATAGTCATTGTCACACAGAGAAAGAAAAGCCTTTCACAAAAGATTTAGTATAAGTATTTGGAAAATATTATTAAATTAAAACCAAATCAAAAATCAGTCATAAGCATTTCCCCAAATACCTTACATAGGTTGATCCTTTATTCCTCTTATATTGTTATTATTATAAAAATCAATGTTCCCTGACATAACTAAACCCATTATGAATTATTATAAAATCTTTGTTATTCCTTGATATTCCTTTATTCCACTGCCAGATGCTGTAAGATCTACTTTTCTCCTACTTCTGTCATTTTATTTAATGTGTGTGTTATTGTTGAGAGGATTGCCACGTCACTGGCCACGTCACAGCGCCTCCAGCAGCCTATGAACGGCATTTACATCTTCATATTACGCTGTCACTCAGCTGTTGTAAACATCCCTGTGAAAGAAACTGAGCGTGAGTATTTTTAACCTCTTAGCACAAACATTGCTGCTTATCTCTGATCCTATCCTGTTTCCTTGCATGAAGAGATGTCTTTTTTGGTACAAACAATTATTTAGATTATTTTAAAGTTCACACATTAAGGCATTTTGAAAATCAGAGTTACCATCTTTATCACAATATTTTGTCTTGTTAGGATAAGTCACATCATTGTTCTCCTTTTTTAAGTGGCTTTGGATCAAAAATGTCTGATAAATGTATATTAATAGTAAAATAATAATTAAATGAAATGTATATTTAAATAAAATGTAAGTCTTTTGAATGACAAACGATTATGTGGCTTATTTTAAAGATGGAAGGTAAAACCTGATTGTGTAGAAATTCACAAGCTTTTAAAAAAAATAGAGTGTAACAAGAAATAACTTTTTTTGTTTTACCAAAACAAAGCTCCCTTTCTTTTCCTGCAGCAGGTGTGTAGAAGTGACACAGGCATTGTAAATTTGGGTAAATTTGTTTGCCATTCATGATGCACCTGAAACCAACCAACCAGTCCAACATGTTTTGCCATTGAAGATGCGGATATTCAGCATTGTTTTTATTTCATAGGTGGTTGTAGTAATAATACAGATGTGTTTATACTGTACACTGAACCAGGAAGATCTAACATTTAAAGTGATTGTAGGTGGATAAACTTGATTTGTCAAGTAAAGCATGTGCATTGAAAGCCAAAAAATTGTGGCAGGGTCCAAAACATTTACTGGAGTAGATGCTTTCTTTTAGGGATGTGCATGTATGTCATTTTTTTTTTTTTTTTTTTTTTTTTTATTAATCCATAGGTCTGAAAAACAAGTACTCAATTAACTGGGGACTGGGCAATCAAAGGGGGATGTACACTTCATTGTGAAAATGAAAATATCTGTATTAAAGACACTCAACTAAAACTTAATTTTGAAGAAACTATGACAGAAAAATGAACACATACTAAATTATTGATGAATTAAATGTTTTTAACAGAAACCTCTAACAGGAAAAGGTGCATGATGAAGTGAAACTAAAGGGTTAATAACTGATGCGCTTTCTGTATGATAATCTCTACATAATATTAAGCCTTGATACAACATAAATGTATTACACAACGTGCATCTATCTGCAAAAAATGCAGTAGAGGATTTCACGACACGTCATCAGAGCGGAAGTCACCATATTGGAGGCACTCCGCATCACAACAGAGCACAGGCACTGATGTATATCCTGAACGTTGTCAAGGAAAATTGTTAATTATTGCCGTGTTCCAGGTTGTACCAATAGGACAGATTGAGAAAAACATTTGGAATATTATTGACTTTCAAAAGTTATAAAAAAAAAACAGGGAAATGAATGCAAGAAATGATCAGAGGCGGCGCTTGTGGTTGGCAAAGCTTAGGAAAAAGAGTAGTACTGTATAAGAAATATGATTGAAGTATACATGTCATGATTTCGGTCTTATTGGCTGCTTTGTCTTTGTTTCTCTATGTGTTGTGTTTTTGTTTTGACAGCTCCACACGTGCGCGTCCTCCACCTGGTGATCTCATTACCTCTGACTTCTCTCACCGGCGTCCCGCACCTGATTCTTATTATTGTCCAATCCGGTTTGATTTAAATTCCCCTCGTTTCCTTTGTTCTTTGCAAGTTCGTCTTGGTATGTGCCTGCCACTAGCTTGTCTAGTTCCAGTCCTGTCATGTCTCAGTTTCCTGTTAGAGATTTATTATTCTCCGTGCTCTCTGCTGCCTTTGCCCCGTCAGATTTCCCTGCCCTGCTGTTGGTCTCTCCCGATTGGTGTGACTTCTGTCAGGTCTTTACAAACTCTCTGTCAGTGGATTCTCCAAGCAACATTTCACACCGTGCGCTGTCCAGCCGCAGTGCGCATTAGCGCGTAATTCTGCTGAAGACGCTGACAGCTGCAGTGCGCTCTAGCGCGTAATTCTGCTCATCGCTCTGACGGCCGCAGTGCGCTGTCCAGCGTGCTTACTGCTGAAGACACTGACCGCTTCTCTCTCTCTCTGTGCCCCGCCAGGAATCTCTCTGTTTGCCCGCCTGGATTACATCTCAGAGTGTGCTGTTCGGGGAAAGTCCTACAGCCCGGCTGTGTTTCCCACATTGTGACCATCCAGAGGAGATCGCTGTGGTCTGCATCGCTAGTGTTATCTCTTCGTCTATCCATTACATACACGGACACTGAGAGTTATCTATTTATATATTACTGATTCACCAAGTGTTTTCCCGTTTATATTCCTACCTGATGACATTGAGTGTGCTCTATTATACATTTTGAATTAAAAACCTCTGCGCTGGGATTCCTGTTTTGTGTGTGATTCCTAACAGGACGAACTTGCCAGTATGAATCCCGCGGAGGTTGAGGACTTTTCTGTCCGTATGTCGGACCTTTCCTCAAGTTTGGACCTGCTCAGTCTGGAAGCCACCCAACCCAGTCAGTCGTCGCAGACAGAGCTGCAGTCCTCACCGACGGAGCCTCATGCTACAGCCCCACCTCCATATGATGGTAATCCCTCCTCTTGCCGGGCATTTTTGTCACAATGTTCATTGGTTTTTGCCCTCCAGCCCCGCCGCTATTCCTCTGAGCGCACCCGGGTGGCGTTTGTGATTGCCCTTCTGGTTGGCAAGGCGCGTGAGTGGGCTACGGCCGTGTGGGATGCTCGCGATCCTTGCTGTCGGTCGTTTGGTGACTTTCGCAAGGAGATGGAGAGGCTCTTTGACCGTTCAGTGCGCGGGGACGCCGCTGCGGCTCGGCTGGCTCTTCTGGTTCAGGGAGGCCTTACAGTCACCGATTACGCTATTAAGTTTAAGACTTTAGCGGCGGCCTGCCACTGGAATGAAGCGGCTCTTCGAGCGCAGTTTGCGAAGGGGTTGTCTGATGATCTCCATGATGAAGTCGCTGTTCACGATCTTCCCCCCACGCTGGATGCCATTATTGATCTGGCTCTCCGGATTGAAGCCCGGAGAATGCTCCGCAACCAGCGACGATCTCTTCGCCAGCGAACTCCTATAGACGAGGCCACCGCTTCCCCCTCTTCTTCACTCCCTGTCAGGTCGGAGCCCATACAGCTGGGGCGCATGCGCCTGTCACAGAGAGAGAGAGATAGACGTCTACAGAATTCTCTGTGTTTGTATTGCGGGAGGCCCGGACATCTTGCGAAGACTTGCCCGTTAAAGAACCGTCGCCCTTCTATGAGCCCAGGAGTTCTGGTGGGCGCCACTACTTCTAAACTCTCCCCTGTTTCCAGTACCCAACTCCCCGTCATGTTGTCCTTCGCTGGGCGTGATCATCCGTCCACTGCCCTTCTCGACTCTGGAGCGGAGGGCAACTTTATAGATGAAGCTTTGGTTCGCGCCTGGGGTGTTCCGGTTGTCCCTCTCCAATCCCCTTTGGATGTCTGGTCCCTTAAGGGGCAGCAGATGGCACGCATTACACATTGCACCTCTCCTGTGAGTCTCTCTGTGTCTGGCAATCATTGTGAAGAGATTGTGTTGCATATTCTTCATGCTTCTCTGTCTCCCATTATTTTAGGGCATGGTTGGTTAGCGCAACACAATCCTCACGTTGATTGGCAGCATAGTGTTATTTTGTCTTGGTCCCAGTCTTGTCATGTGTCTTGTCTTGGTTCTGCTGTTTCTGGTTCTGTTCTTTCTCTTCCTCAGGTTCCGGCGGTCGATTTGACCGGAGTCCCGGCGGAGTATGCGGATATCGCTCAGGTGTTCAGTAAAGCCCGGGCCACCTCCCTGCCTCCTCACCGGCCATATGATTGCGCTATTGATCTCCTCCCCGGCACTTCTCCGCCTAAGGGTAGACTTTATTCCTTATCGGGTCCTGAGAGAGAGGCTATGGACCAGTATATCAATGATGCCCTGCGTGCCGGTCTCATCCGTCCCTCCACCTCGCCTGCAGGGGCGGGGTTTTTCTTTGTTGGTAAGAAAGACGGCTCCCTGCGCCCTTGTATCGATTATAGGGGTTTGAATGACATTACTGTTAAGAATAGGTACCCCCTTCTTTTAATGTCTACTGCGTTTGAGCTCCTGCAGGGGGCGCAGTTCTTTACCAAGCTAGATTTACGCAACGCCTATCATCTGGTCCGTATAAGAGAGGGAGATGAATGGAAGACAGCCTTTAACACCCCTACCGGACACTTTGAGTACTGCGTTCTGCCGTTCGGCCTTTGTAACGCCCCCTCTGTCTTCCAAACTCTGGTCAATGATGTGCTGAGAGACATGATTAACAAATTTGTCTTTGTGTACATAGATGATATTCTCATCTTTTCCCCCTCCATGCAGGAACACACTCAGCATGTCCGCCGAGTTTTACGCCGGTTGTTAGAAAATAAGCTGTATGTCAAGGCGGAGAAGTGCGAATTCCATCGTAGGTCGGTTTCGTTCCTGGGTTTTGTTGTTGCCCCCGGTGAGATCCGTCCTGACCCAGCCAAGATCAAAGCGGTGGCCGAGTGGCCAGTCCCCGACTCCCGTAAGGAATTATTAAGATTTCTGGGTTTCGCCAATTTTTACCGGCGATTTATCAGAAATTATGGTCAGATTGCTCAACCTCTTACTGCTCTCACTTCCACTAAGGAGAGGTTTGTTTGGAATTCCAGCGCTCAGGAGGCCTTTGATAATTTAAAGTCCCGGTTTATCTCTGCTCCTGTTCTCTCTATTCCAGATCCGGCTGCTCAATTTATTGTGGAGGTGGATGCATCGGATGTCGGGGTAGGCGCCGTTTTGTCTCAGCGGTCTGCTAAGGATGGCAAGGTGCATCCCTGTGCCTTTTTCTCCCATCGGTTAAACCCAGCAGAGCGAAATTATGACATAGGCAATCGGGAGCTGCTGGCGGTCAGACTGGCTTTGGGTGAGTGGCGTCACTGGTTAGAGGGGACCTCGGAGCCCTTCCTGGTCTGGACGGATCATAAGAATCTCGAATACATCCGTTCAGCCAGGAGGTTATCTTCTCGTCAGGCTCGTTGGGCGCTCTTCTTTGACAGATTTAACTTCACCCTCTCGTACCGGCCCGGTTCCAAGAATACTAAGCCCGATGCTCTCTCTCGTTTGTTCGAAAGCCCCGGTTCCGCTGGGGACGAAACCATCCTCCCGGAGGGGCGGGTGGTGGGTGCCCTGCGCTGGGGAATAGAACAACGGGTGAGACGGGCCGGCCGGGAGGGGGAAGTGCCAGAAGGGTGCCCAGCGGGTCGATTGTGGGTTCCGAATGCGCTTCGCTCCGAGGTCATCCGGTGGGGTCACGAGTCCAAGTTTGTTTGCCATCCGGGGGTTCGGAGAACGTTGGCTACCGTACGTCAGCGTTTTTGGTGGCCCTCTATGGGTCCCGATGTCAGACAGTTTGTGTTAGCCTGTCAGGTTTGTGCCCGTAATAAGGCCTCTCATCAAGCCCCTATTGGTCTGCTCAAACCATTACCCATTCCCTCTCGTCCTTGGTCACATATCGCTATCGATTTTGTAACCAATTTGCCTAGTTCTAAGGGAAACACTGTAGTTTTGACCATTGTCGACCGCTTCTCCAAGGCGGCTCACTTTGTCCCTTTGCCCAAATTGCCCACTGCCAAGGAAACTGCCCAGGTTATGATCGAGCACGTCTTTCGCTTACATGGTCTGCCCACAGACGTTGTTTCAGATAGGGGTCCTCAGTTTATTTCTCGTTTCTGGCAGGAATTTTGTAGACAAATAGGCTCCACAGCTAGCTTGTCTTCAGGGTATCATCCTCAGACCAACGGGCAATGTGAACGGGCTAACCAAGATTTAGGTAGAGCTCTCCGCTGTCTGTCATCGCAATATCCGAGCTCCTGGTGCCAACAGTTACCCTGGGTTGAATACGCCCATAATTCTCTTCCTGTTTCTTCCCTTAACATGTCCCCTTTTGAAGCGTCCATGGGGTTTCAGCCCCCTTTATTCCCATCACAGGAACCTGATGCGGTGGTTCCGTCTGCGCTAGCTTTTGTCCGTCGTTGCAAACGCACCTGGAGAAAGGCTAGATTTACATTACGCCAGGTTTCCAGACGAACCAAAGCCGCGGCCGACCGTCACCGTAGAACCGCGCCCCGTTTTATCTGTGGGCAGAAAGTATGGCTTTCGTCCAAGGATTTACCTCTCCGGGAGCCTTCTCGCAAGCTGGCTCCACGATTCCTTGGGCCATACAGCATTGTCAAGGTCATTAATCCCGTGACGGTCAGGCTCAGATTGCCCCCAGCACTCGGTCGGGTTCATCCAGTTTTTCATGTGTCTAAGCTGAAGCCTGTGTATTTTTCCCACCTTAATCCTGTTCCCTCTGCCCCCACCCCTCCCACCCCTCAACTTATAGATGGTGCCCCTGTGTATTCAGTCAAGTCTTTACTGGATGTGCGTCGCCGGGGTAGGGGATTTCAATACCTCGTTGACTGGGAGGGATATGGTCCGGAGGAGAGGTGTTGGGTACCGGCCCGGGACATCCTGGACCCTGGGCTGATAGAGGATCTCCGCCGGCGACGGGGTGAGTCTCCTCATGGACCGCCAGGTGGCGGTCGTGGGGGGGGAGTCCTGTCATGATTTCGGTCTTATTGGCTGCTTTGTCTTTGTTTCTCTATGTGTTGTGTTTTTGTTTTGACAGCTCCACACGTGCGCGTCCTCCACCTGGTGATCTCATTACCTCTGACTTCTCTCACCGGCGTCCCGCACCTGATTCTTATTATTGTCCAATCCGGTTTGATTTAAATTCCCCTCGTTTCCTTTGTTCTTTGCAAGTTCGTCTTGGTATGTGCCTGCCGCTAGCTTGTCTAGTTCCAGTCCTGTCATGTCTCAGTTTCCTGTTAGAGATTTATTATTCTCCGTGCTCTCTGCTGCCTTTGCCCCGTCAGATTTCCCTGCCCTGCTGTTGGTCTCTCCCGATTGGTGTGACTTCTGTCAGGTCTTTACAAACTCTCTGTCAGTGGATTCTCCAAGCAACATTTCACACCGTGCGCTGTCCAGCCGCAGTGCGCATTAGCGCGTAATTCTGCTGAAGACGCTGACAGCTGCAGTGCGCTCTAGCGCGTAATTCTGCTCATCGCTCTGACGGCCGCAGTGCGCTGTCCAGCGTGCTTACTGCTGAAGACACTGACCGCTTCTCTCTCTCTCTGTGCCCCGCCAGGAATCTCTCTGTTTGCCCGCCTGGATTACATCTCAGAGTGTGCTGTTCGGGGAAAGTCCTACAGCCCGGCTGTGTTTCCCACATTGTGACCATCCAGAGGAGATCGCTGTGGTCTGCATCGCTAGTGTTATCTCTTCGTCTATCCATTACATACACGGACACTGAGAGTTATCTATTTATATATTACTGATTCACCAAGTGTTTTCCCGTTTATATTCCTACCTGATGACATTGAGTGTGCTCTATTATACATTTTGAATTAAAAACCTCTGCGCTGGGATTCCTGTTTTGTGTGTGATTCCTAACAATACAAAGTATAAAACAATTATGCTTCTACTTGTTCTGCTTTATTTAAAGAGTATTTAATATGTACTTTAGTGTATGCACAAAATGTTCTTAAACACAACTAAAATTTGCGCTGCAATGCCTTAATGCCAGTGTGCTTAATTGCTCATAACAAGTTTTCTATTGTAATAATATTTTTAAGGTAAATGGTAAAAACAATTTTTGCTTTTATTGTTTTACTGTGTGCTGCTTATTTTATTGTAAAGCACTTTGGTAGGACACTGCCTATTATAAATTTGCTATATAAATAAAGCTGACATTATGCAAATCGCTGGGTTGTCACAAATCCGAAAAGAGGGAGGTAGCTCGCAGGGATCTGCACCGCCTATAAATTGTAATTTCTCGAAATATCATGCCTTTTCTTGTGGTCCAAGTCCTTCCCTATATGCCTTTGCATCTTGGATGCGTTTTCTGTTGTTTAAACATGTCTACATTCACTTAAAATATCCAAAGTGCACAATACTTCATTGTACTCAGTTCTTTACACCGAGTGCCTCCACAATGGCCGCGCATCCGGGTTACCGCCCAGAACGTGACGTCGCGTCAGTGAAAAAACCCTCTATACTTAAACTAACTTTACTAGATAGAAAATTTAACTCCTGTCGTGGATGTGCACCATAATCATAAGCATGTTTTAAAACACGTCTGGTCAAAGCACAAGCTATAACATCAAGCAGCTTTAAGTCTTTTGCTATCATTTTAGCGATTAACGTTAGCTGTGTCGTCTCGTCCTCTCACCTGTTCTCAGTCAAGTATCGGTCTCTGGTTTAAATATGAGATGATAACTTGGATGACGCTGTAAATTTTGCACCTGACTTACTTTTGTTTTACCAAAAGTGAATCAGAGAATCACGGCATCCTTCTAAACCATAGTGCCAATGCGATGTGTGGTGTGTTCAGTGTTGCCAGACTGGAAATGTCACGTAACATTTTATTAGATCCATGCACTAAGGGAAATGTAGCCTACACCAAAGAGTTTAATCGTGGCTGAGAACACTAGACAGGCGTAATTTTAAGGTATGGATGATTTTGCTTTTTAACTTTCAAAAATCCTTAACTCGATTTTTTTTTCGTTGCTGACTCTGTCAACTTCAAACACATGTAGTGTTGTTATTTATTGTCAGAATGTCAAAATATCAATAACTAATTTTGGAAAATGTGCTTATTCTGACTCATTTTGTCAGCACGGGTCACATTTATTATAAGTGAGTGGATCCAATATCTTTGGTCTTAAAAAGTGGGTGGGTCTAAAGTAATAATAAAGTAATAATAATTAAATATATCTTTCTGAATGCAGCCTTTATTGTAAGTAGCCTAATGAGTAAGGAACTGAAACTGTTCACAATTCTGTTTCATACTTGTCTTGCCTGTTCATTGCATTTGGTGCTGATCTCAATTTAAGGACTACATATTGCTAAAGTACAGACTGCTGAACCCAGTATGAGTTGTGAAAGAGCCTGGAAGTTTAAAACAAATCACAATTTGATTTGTTTGAATCTTTTTACACTTCTATTTAATATATATTTTGTTAAGCTTGCAACAGATCAGCGTGGTCAGGGTGTTACAACTGTCTCTGCTCTCTCCTATAGGTTACCATTAGTTTGACACAGATTGAGAATTTGAATTTGTTTGTCTTTTTGTGTGTCTTTGCTTCCTTTTAAGTTAACACAATGGTGGTCACAATGTTTCTGGTGTAACTTGTGTTATTTGGGCAGCAAAAAAGGAACTACTGTTTTTTGGGTAAGTACAACTAATTTATTATAATTATTATAAAAATATGGGTACTTTAGATTAATGGACCAATATTAATACATCTAAACTGCTCAAACACTTCAACTATGCTGTAAAGATGTAATTTGCGACCATAGTTGACCAATGATGCCTGTGGAAAAACCCCTTAGGTCAAGTAATTATTATTATTTTGCAGAAAAAATGCTGAAGTCTGTTTGGAGTTATTTGACCTCAAATCCTGATCCTAAAAATCAGGATGACAAAAGGGAAACACATGCTCAAGAACCAGAACCTGAAGAGAGAGAGGAGAAAAGTAATGAATCAATTCAAAAGAGTAAGTAGTATGTGTTATTTGCTTGTATTAATTAACTAAAGATTTTTAATAGTTGTGTATATAACTTTGTTTATTGATTTGTGAATGAACCATTTAGTCAAAGGTTCTTAAAAGAATAATTTCTTATCTCTTTATGGTCTAAAGAATCAGCCAAAAATGGTTCATATGGCAGTGGTACCCAACTTTTTTCACTTCATGACAATATTGTGGGCAAGTAGGGGGTCAAAACAGTGATCTATGGCATTGTGTAGCAGCTTTATTTTTAATGTGCAGTAGAAGCATTACTAAAAGCAGAAATCATGAGGCAGCGCCCCATTATCGCTAACAAACACTATTAAAAAAGCTTTTGGGTGATATTAACCAGTCAGTCAGTGGTTGTGGGCAGAGCTTTATCATTGTGATGTTATATTAACAAGCGAATCAAACCAGCATGCCTAATGAGACTGCTTTAGTTTAATGGGGATTACAAAAAAATTCATTGCAGGGTTACTGTGTTCACACACAGCTAACACAAATGTATGCCCAAACACCTTGTAAAAGTAGATTTTGCATAACATGTGCCCTTTCCAGATTTTGTGAATCATTATCTTGTCATTTTATTTATTATTTTTATTCCAGCCAACATCAAAAACCAAAAAAGAAAGTCAATAGGAGGTAAGTTTAAGTGATTAAATCATTATGTCCTAAACTGTCAACTTATAAAATTACTTAAATTGGTAACAACTAAAAATGTAAAAAAAAGTTTTAGTTTAACTTTTTTACATTTTCAACCTTAGTTAGTGTGTAAGGATGTTGTTTTAGTATAAAAGGTCTTCAAGATTACAAAGTTTACAACCAATGCCCAGGTCACATATGACTTTTAGCTTGCAAAGTTTCTATGCAGACCCTTGCATATGTTGGGGGCAGCAACTGGATTTGGTATGACGTGCTAAAGTGTTGTTTTAATTTACACATCATGGATTTTGATGTGCCTGCACAATTATTGTTGCTTGTAGTACAAGCCAATCAATAAAATGAAACACAACAGAACGTCTCGGTTACGTTTGTAACCCTCGTTCCCTGAAGGAAGGAAATGGAGACGTCACGTTGTGACAGGCGTATTGCGAATGTGCTTCGCAGGACCAATTGACTTCGAGAAACTTGTGAAACGTCAATGAACATTGGCATGCAGTATTTGTATCTGCTGGCGTCTTAGGCAAATTTTCCCTCGCGCAACCTGTATATGGATCAACAATAACTGGTTCTTGCCATGAATATAGCCATAGAAATAGGTGGAATGAGTAACAAAATATTGTACCCAAGTAAAAGTAAATTTGCTTTAATAATATACGGCTGGTAATATTTTTAAACATTATATATATAATTGGCATACTGAGCATAATGAGATGAGTGCCCTATACATTTATCCTTTAAGTCTTATAGTTTTCCTGACCTAGATACTGGATGCCTAAGACCTTTATTCTTCTTTCTCTTTTGCTGTGTCTAATGGCCCTGTGCATTCTGACGTTCTTGATATCATGCGGAAACCCGGGCGGAAAATCCGTACTCACAGGCGTGAAGCATACCTTCCATAGGACTGAAACACTCGCCTTTGTCACATTTGTTTTTATATTATTTTATTCAGTAATAAATGTGATTTAAAATTTAGCAAATTACAATACTTTAAACAAAACATACTTGTTACTAATGAACCCGCCTCTTCGTGTCCTCCCGGTTGACAGAGGGCGCTGCCGCCTTCACCAGAGTTTTAGTTAATTTTCCACGTTTGCTACATTTCTCAACATGCCACTTACCTGTAGCCTAGAAATCTAGACGCACCCTAGCGGCCGCAAAATATATTTGCTGCCAGGGTTTAGTCTAGGCCCTCACAATACACTTAACAGCTCCAAAAACCAAAATTTGGTCAGGCCAATCACATCGTGTGTAGCGTCTGTGGGGCGGGCTTAACATGATGACGACAGAGCTGCAACGGTTCCTACTTGAAAACAAAGAATGGCTGCTGCTACTGGCGAACAGCTTTCTTTTGAAGCGGCTTTGGCCGCGACTCTGGAGGACTTAGACTTATGTTTTTCTTTGAGAGAAGAGCAAATAACCCTACTGAAGTCCTTTTTAAGCAAGAAAGATGTGTTTGGAGTTTTGCCGACTGGTTACGGTAACTACGTCACCTTCTTCGTTGCTCTGATTGGTCATAGCGCTATCCTATTGCGTGCAAAGGCATTTTGAGGGACAACCTTATATCCCGCCCCTTGCATTGAGCCGTTTGTGTGAAGAGTTGCCAGACCTTACATCTTGATGTAGGTCTGGCTAACCAGGCTAACTTACCTGGGACTGATCACAGCACCACCTGCAGCCAATCAGACTGGCTATTTAAACCCCTCTGGAACATTGAACTGTGCAAAGTCTTGATTTGCCCCTCGTGTGATCATTTCTGAGTGTTATTCCCTGTGAGTGTATTTCTTGTTGTGACCTGGACTGTAATTTGGATTATTAATTGTTATCTGCTTGCCTCTGATCTCTGCCTGTCTCTGGATTTCGATTGTTATCTGCCTGCCCCAACCCTGCCTGTCTATCGTTTATGATTCTGGTTTACCCCTTTGTTTGTACTACCTGTGATCATCAATAAAACTGTAAATGGATCCTTTGTCTCATGTCTCCTCATTACAATTCTTAAGTAAAAGTAAAAGTGCAGATTTAAAAACTACTTAAAAAAGTAAAAGTACACAAAAAAACTACTCAATTATAGTAACGTGAGTAAATGTAATTCGTTACTTTCCACCTCTGGCCAAAGATACTGGAATGGTGTAAAGGAATAAAGAAAATTTAAAGGCTCCACAACATCGACTGCCAAGGACCGTGGAGGAGTACCAAATTCTTGTTTTTGTAAAATTAGCGCCATAATGGCACTGCAAGCCGACACACAATCAGATTTTTCAGTGTTTTACATGTTTAAGGAGAGAACACGAGAGGAAACCGGCTCGACATGAACACTTTAGAATCTGGTAAACATGTTAGGTTTTGCCCAACCTGCAGCTCTACAGATGTCTGTAAGGGAGGAACCACAAGCCAATGCCCAAGTTGATGCAACACTTCTCGTGGAGTGTGCTCTTAAGTTAAACGGGCATAGCGTGCCCTGCATTTGATAAGCAACGGCGATGATGTCTACTATCCAGTGAGACATCCTCAGCTTAGTGACAGCTTTTCCTTTCTGCTGTCCACCGTTACAGATTCATATCTTGGCACATATATAGACAGTAAGTTGAGTTTTGTGGATAACACTAATAATATTTTTTTTTAAATGCATGTAACGTCTATTTTTAATACGGATCTGTAGGTTTGGAGTTAGTCAAAACATATTGGAGATTGCCTACAAATCATTGGTGGAGAGTGTACTGACTAGTGATGTGGTACTCGAGTCGAGACCGGTCTCGAGACTGATTTCTGCTTTCTCTGACTTGTCCTTCAAAGACTCGGTTTTGACTCGGTCTTGGACTACAGTGGGAGGAGAAGGACTCGTCATTTCAGACTGAGTCCTCGAGACCAATGCATTTTTTTATGTTCATATAAAAAACACATAACAATAATAATAAAATGCAATGTTGACGTGCATTATTTGAAAATGATATCCCATGGTGCAATGCAAAGATACTGCCATCAGAGACGTTTATTTATCTCTAGAAAAATAGGCAGAAGATGATGCATGTGGTAGGGATTTTTTTAATGATAGTAAAAGCATAGTCCATATTAAGACGTTAAGACTGCTCCTCTAAACAATTCCCAATCTAGCTTAGTCTGTAGGCCTAACTGTTGATTATTAATTGGGGTGATATTAAATCATGAATATGAAAACTGACATGTTTTATGATCTTGATCTCGACTCGGTCTTGACTTCTAAAGGACTCAGACTTGCTTCCTCAAAGACTCGGTCTTGACTCGGCCTCGACTCTATTTGAAAACCAACGGACTCGGTCTTGACTCGGCCTCGTCCCACTAGTACTGACCTATAATTTAACTTCATGGTGTGGGCATCTTAATTGTAAGCAGAAAAATAATCTGGCAAGAGTCACAAATACAGCTAAAGTAAAATCATTGGTAGACCACAGAGTAAGTTGGGTGAGGTTTACACCATACCTGTCAACATTTGGATTCCAGGGGAGGGGTTGGTGGTCTGGGGGGTTAGCAAAGAGTGACAGTCTGCATTCAATCTTATAGCGCAAAAAATATAACATGCAAAACCCTTCTCTACTTTCAGCAACCTCTCAGTACCTCCTCATATGTTTCACTTTAGGAAACCCTACAAATTTAATATAGCTTAACTTGTTACAATTTTATAAAAACAAAAAAAATTAAACAACATTCATAGCTAAATAAAGACATCTCTAGCTATTAGTCTGCTTTGAGTTGACAACTCTTTCAAAATAATGTTATAAGGATTGTAATCTAATGATCTAATACAACCAGAAACAACGGTTTAGTCTTACTTGTGAAAGATAATTCCCAGAGACTCGTTTTAAGGCGTGTGACGGGTTATACACCTCCAAACTGCACACGACGGAGGCATTTTTACCTCCAGTTGCTATAAGATTAATAAAGAAGTTGCCACCACTAATATGTTGGCGCCGTTGACCCACAATCCAGCAGCCAACGCGCAAGTCTAGTTATTTCATTAATGTCTATGCTCTTTGCCTTCACAGTGCGATTGTCCCATTGTGATTTATTATGCTGCGTTATATCTTTTTCCCATCCATGTCCGATACTAAAATCAGCGCGACATACTTTGCAAAAATGTGGGAATTGCCAATGTCGATTCATAGTAAGTAAGAAATTAAACTCCTCTTTCCAGCTGTTGTTAAATTAAAAAAATTTAGCCGTAGCATTACTTGAGCTTTCTAATACCATTTTTAAAATTTGATGGTTGATTCCACTTCCACCATTTACTTGCGCAGAAATCAACAGCGCAACAGAATTGTAGGTTGCCAGGTTGCGGTCAAAAATGGGTTCAACTTTTAAATGATGTGTTTATTGTGTGAGTAGGATGCGTTTCATACAAGAACTGGCAAATGGAAACCTTGGAATAATATATTCATGTGATTATTCATAAAACGAGGTAGGGCTGTTTAAATTATGGGAGTTTTCTGGGAGAAAAAACAAAACGGGAGGGGGCAGGAGATAGGTGTGAAATACAGGAGAACCCGGGAATAATGGGTGTCTTGACAGGTATGGCTTACACCTCAAGATGTGTTCTCATGGGGTGTGCTCTTAAGTTAAACGGGCATGGCGTGCCCTGCATTTGATAAGCAACGGCGATGATGTCTACTATCCAGTGAGACATCCTCAGCTAAGTGACAGCTTTTCCTTTCTGCTGTCCACCGTAACAGATTCATATCTTGGCACATATATAGACAGTAAGTTGAGTTTTGTGGATAACACTAATAATATTTTGAAAAAATGCATGTAACGTCTATTTTTAATACGGATCTGTAGGTTTGGAGTTAGTCAAAACATATTGGAGATTGCCTACAAATCATTGGTGGAGAGTGTACTGACTAGTGATGTGGTACTCGAGTCGAGACCGGTCTCGAGACCGATTTCTGCTTTCTCGGACTTGTCCTTCAAAGACTCGGTTTTGACTCGGTCTTGGACTACAGTGGGAGGAGAAGGACTCGTAATTTCAGGAAAGCGAAGAATATATCAACGGACCCAACTCATCCTCTGTGTGATCAGTTTGTTTTATGGCCCTCTGGCCAATTTTAATGACTAGAGCAAAAACAAATATTTATAAAAAATCTTTTGTACCTTCTGCCATTTAATTTATTAATCAAAAAGGTATGTGATTTAGTATAATGGTTTTTATGTGTTCTGTAGTATGTGTTTGTAAGTGTGTTTGGTTTTTGCTGGTGTGGTCAAAGACAAATTTCAACCACGGTTGACAATAAAGGTGTATTGCATTGTTTGGTATGAAGAGCTGGTCTGAATTCCTAAAGCTTTGAGTTTGGTCTACGTACAACTGCAGTGTGCATACAGGACACAACAAAGCCAGGGCTGGGTCTGCCTCCTCCAGTGGCAGTGCTTGTAGGCTCACCACCTAATCTCCAGAAGGAGTGGTGGTAGTCTTGGGCACGTAGCGGGGCCTGGGTCTCAGTGTTATGCTGGAGACAACATGCCACGAATCGTTGACCGAAAATGCATGGAGGTCCCTTACCCTTTTTACAGAGGCCAGTGCAACCAGGATCAGACTTTTCATACAGAGAAACTTGATGCCTACTGTCTGTAAAGGCTTGAAGGCATCACCCTGGAGAGCTTTCAGCACCATGGACAGGTCTCATGGAGGAATAGAGGGAGGGCGAGGAGGATTTAATCTCCTCACTCTTCTTAAAAACCTAATGACCAGGTTGTGTTGTCCCACAGACCTGCCGTTTATCGGGGCATTGTGAGCAGAGATGGCAGCAATGTCTTCTTTAATGGTGGAGGGGGACAGCCTCCTCTCCAACTGCTGCTGAAGGAAAGAAAATATGATGCTGATTGGAAATTCTCGGGGGGTTATCTCACGGAGAGGAACTCCACTTGACGAAGAGGTTTCACGGCAGAGTGTAAGCATGTCCCATGGACGGTGCTCGGAATGAAGCGATGGTGTACGCTACCCCTTGGGGCAAACCAGATAGAACCTCCGCAGTAAGAAGGTTCCACAGGTCGGGACGCTGCTGTCATATTGTGCCACCACAATAAGAAAGAAAAGTCTTTGCTCAGGGGAATCCGCCGGGGGGCTGTCGAGAGAAGCATGAGTTCCGCCCTGCGGACAGCTTTGTGCCAGTGCATCTATACCGAGTGTTTCCTCGGTTAAAGCATAAAACAGACTACAGTGGGTCTTTTCTGGGCAGGCAAATCTGCACCTCTCCGAAATGTCTCCAAATCAACTGGTCTGGCTGGGGGTGGAGTCGCCATTCTCAGGGCATGAGAGCTCGTTGGCTGCCACATTCAGCAAACCCATGATGTAAACAACATGAAGGGACCTCAGATGCTTCTGACTACACAACTCGAGGCAGTTGATGTGCCAGTACAGCTAGGGTGATGTCCAAACCCCTGAGACAGCAAGCTCATTGTACATGGCCCTTTATTCCATGGTGGAGGCATCTGTGCATACAATAGCATGCCTGGCAAACTGTTTCAGGGGTACACCAGCCCAGAGAAATGATGTGTCTGACCACGGAGTGAAAGTGCGACGACACGTTGATGTGATAACCACACGGTGCAGACCACTGTGCCATGCCCTCCTCGGGACTTGGACGTGAAGCCAGCACTCAAGTGATCTCATATGAAGCAGCCCGAGCGGTGTCACGGCCGTGGCTGTTGCCATATGCCCCACGACCCTCTGAAAGGAGGTGCAGGAGCCTTTTATGCATTACCATCTTGAATGGAATTTTGTGAAGTGCACGGTTCAGCAAATACAATCAAAGATCGGTTGTAAAGATCGGTTTTCACCGTAGTAAAGTGGATCCCTGAAAATTTGGGGGGGGGTTAATTGAGTCAGATTGTTCGTAAAATCCAACACGAAGGGCTGGAAAGCTGATTGCCAGGCTCCTACATATTAAGCGAGGGGAATTAACAGCACTACCTGTTTATCCACAGTGAGGCAGACGAGCTTAGGTGATCGCTGGTGTGTGCGCTGTGTCTACACGAGTGAATGCGTTGTGTGGTGTAACACTCACCTGGCTCCACTGATGGGCGGCTGGGTAGGTGGGACTCCAAAGCGAGGTACCCAAGCTCCCCTGACACACCCGCTGCCGATAGAGTAAAAGGGGAGGACAGACGGTTTGTGGTTTAGAGTTCCTCTAAACACCTGGAGAAAGGGGGAAATCGCTCTCTTTGTGGACAAGTGGGTGCTGGCTGAACAGAAACATAATAAAACAAATGATTCTCCACCTGGTCCATCTCTGGGGGAGGGAGTGGTGCGATCACCATCTCCCGAAGAGCGATCCCCTCCATCTCCAGATCGCCCATCTCAGGGCTGCTTACACTCAGGGCTGCTTACACTGAAGAGGACGATCTGGCAGATAGGAGCATTCAGGGAAAGATTTTTGTCGACCTCCTTCATGTCCACCAGACACAGCCAGAGATGGGGTTCCTGGACCGCACAGAGTGCGGTGGCTGCACAAAGGTATGACAGCTGAGTCGTGACCCTCCCTCGTGCAGGTCCATCAGAGCCATAGCCTAATGGATCTGCGGCAACCTCATGGTGTGAAGTGTGGAGGTCACCTCCCCGCAGGCCTAATAGGCAGACGTCGTTAACACGGACGACTGCTTACAATCCAGCGAGGGAAGGGCTGGCTGTCCCTCTAGGTAGCAGAGGTGGCTGGACCCAGCTGCATCGCAACCAGCCGCTCCACTGTCGTGACGTCAATGTAGCCCTCAGCGGCCACAACATTAAAAGTGTGGTGGGGGCTGAAAAGGCTGATTATAAGAGGAGAAAGGGGCTCCCCATGATCTAGTCAGCTCATCATGCACTTCGGTAAAGAAAGGTACCAGAGGTGAGTGCTGAGACAAACAAGCAGTTTCAGCTTCATCAAGTACCAATCATCAAGGCCCAAAGGTGGGAGCGGATCCGAGCTGGCTACAATTATAGAAACCCCCTCATCTCCGATGCAGTGACATTGCTCGGGAAGACCAACAGATACCATCGTAGAAAATGACCCAGCCATCTCCATCGGCACCTCTGCTGGAGTGCTGAGAGCCAGAGGGGGAACCACCTCCTCAATAGTAGTTAACTGCCGGCTTTCGAAGCGAAAAAAAGCTGATTTGGAATTGCACCTGCCCCTCGTTTTGTACTTGCACAGCGGGCGGTGCCAGGAAATGCAAATTCTGCATGCTAATGTTCATAGGAGTTTTACAAGTTGCTCAAAGTCAATTTATCCCACAAAGCATGTTCCCATAATGTTAGGCGCGACCTTACGTTACGACTGAAAGGGAATGAAAATAAAATATAAAAACTTAAAAAGTACAAGAAGTAATCGTGTTTTAGAATAGTCTAATTTATTTTACATTTTTATCTCAAATTAATTTCACATAAACCATAAAAAGTGGTTATTTCTAATTGGAAGAAGTGTACTCTATTAGCAAATTTTAATTTAATTCATTTCCTCAATGGCTTTTCTCTTTAGCACTTTTAAAAGTTATTTTATGATTACTATTTTTTATTTACTATAGGAGAATGAGCAAGAAAAATCCTTAACAACTTTTTTACCTTTTATTAAATTCTCCGTTTAACACCTAAAATGTTTTCTCTGTTTATTTTGGTTTAGAAAACAACATTCATGTACAAGAATATGATAAGGTAACACACATGCACACATACGTACACCTTTGATAATTGATTACTTAGTAAACCATTATCATTGTATTCAATTTCAAATAACAGACAAGTGATGGTCTTCTAAATTAACAATGTCTACATGCTTTACTAATATAGCAGGAAGAAGATAACCGTGTGAAGTGTGAAGCTCTGGGAGAAGAGTCAGTTCAATCTGAAGACAAGGACAAGATCAAACAGCAAATTAAGCTGCTTTTCAGTAGACTCAATCTTAGTCTGATTCAATTGAATTCACAAGACTTTCTGCAGGTAACACCAGCGATGTTGCAGAGACATGAACCTTGTGAGGAAAAGGACTTGGTTCAAACTTTTATACAGCAACTCCTGATGATGGATTACAGAGCAAGATACATTCAAATAAAACAAAGAAAAGATGAGCTGAAGAGACACAGGACAAAAGGTTTAGATACAGGACAAAGTGATGCTTTTGATCATATTTTCAGTAGGTCTGTACCTGTTGATGAAGTGAATAAAATACATCCTCTTCACCCAATGGACATTCAGATGGCAGCGTTTCTCCATGCAGATTATTTTCTTCGTCAGCTCATAGTAACCAAACTCTCACAGTGTCAGTATGCTGTTCCTCTGCTTGTGCCCAATCCTTTCTACAAAAAGATTGAGTTTCCATTATGGACCTTCCGACAAATCAAGAAGAGTTGGAAGTTATATGAGAAGAAGGAAAGCAAAAGTCAGGCAATATACCAGGCAGAAACGCCTATGGTTGGATTTTTTAGGTTTTCAGCAGTTTCTACATCCAAATCTCAAATCATGAACAATTTGATAAATGAACGGCACGAGACTTTCTTTCACAGGCACTGCCGTGGAAGCAGCAAATCTCGTCTGCTGATGGACGGAGTTGTTGAGATCGCCTGGTATTGCCCGTCTGGGGAGAAGATGGATAAATTTACAGATTGTGTTGCGTTCTGTAATCTCCATGGTGATGCACAAGCTCATGAGACACAGCTAAAATTCCTCACTGAAGAGTCCTCCATAAATGTTGTGATTTTGCCTCATCTGGATAGAAGTCACAGAAGTATGACAATTGTGGAAGAGCTGTACAACAACTCAAAGCCACTTATCTGCCTTCTGACTGAAGACGAATCTGTTGTGACAGAGATGCGAAGAGGCAAATATAAAATTGGATTAAAAGATAGAAATAAATTTGATATATCTGAAGAACTGAGAAGAACCATCAATGAATGCCTCTCAAAAACAATGTCCAAATTTAAACTTTCAAATATGGTCAAACACTCAGAAGTCAAAGTAGATGAGAATGATAAAGACTGCAAGAGGGCACGTGAAATGGCAAAGCAGATGACAACATTACTAGAAAACAATGAACTCTCTAAAATTAAAGAAACATTTCTGCCATGTCAGGGGAAGTTGTGGCACGATTGGTGTCAAAAGAACAAAGAACTACATCGACCTCAAGGAAACAACATTGAAATGCACAACAGCCAAAAACAAATGGAAATGTTTCAAATCAGAGAAAAGCAGAAAGAATCTGGTGTGACAATGTTTATGAAGATGTTTATTGAAAAACTTGACTCCAGCAGAGATAATGAGAAGCTGTATTTCATCAGATGGCTTGGGTTCCTGCTGGATGAATATACTTCAGAAGACCTCTTGGCACTTCATCATAAATATGATCAGAAATGGTCAAAAGTCTTGGATTTGAAAAAGAAACATGATAAATCTGAGCAACTGAAAGAAGAACAAACACAACTTGAGAAAATGTCTGAAAAACTCAATGAAGCAACATTTGGCTTGGAACACTTGCTGAGAGAGATTGGCCAGATATATGAATCACATGAATCTGTCAAGAAGAATAAAGCAACAGGATATCAATTCAGTGTTACTTCTCTCCCACGACTTGCCGCAGAGCTCATGGTTTCTGGATACCCAATGGAGCTGATGGATGGTGATGCAGCTCATGTTCCTCTGATTTGGGTTAAAGCTGTTCTAGATGAGCTTATCAAGATACTAGGAGACCAGAGAGTCTTTGTCCTGTCTGTTTTGGGGATTCAGAGTACCGGCAAATCCACTTTGCTGAATGCCATGTTTGGATTGCAGTTTGCGGTCAGTGCTGGCAGGTGCACCAGAGGAGCCTTCATGCAGCTGATCAAGGTGTCAGAAGAACTAAAATATTTAAAATTTGAATATCTACTTATTGTTGATACTGAGGGGCTCCGTGCTCTTGAATTGGCTGGCACATCAACAAGACATCATGACAACGAAATGGCAACATTTGTGGTCGGTGTTGGAAATATGACTTTGATCAACATCTTTGGTGAAAATCCAGCAGAGATGCAGGACATCCTTCAGATTGTTGTTCAAGCCTTTTTAAGGATGAAGAAGGTACGACTGACTCCAAGCTGCATGTTTGTGCATCAGAATGTTGGAGATATCACAGCTGGTGAGAAGAACATGGTAGGAAAAAGACGTTTACAAGAGAAACTGGATGAGATGACTGAGTTGGCTGCTAAGGAGGAAGTCTGTGATGCTGAATGTTTCAGTGATGTCATTAAATTTGATATTAAGTCTGATGTGCGGTATTTTGCCCAACTCTGGGAAGGCAGCCCACCCATGGCTCCACCCAATCCATGCTACAGTGAAAATGTGCAGGAACTTAAGAAAGCTATACTCTCTCATGCTTCTGAATCTAATGGTGTAACACTGGCACAATTCAGAGACCGTATTGGTGACCTTTGGAATGCACTTATGAATGAAAACTTTGTTTTCAGCTTTAAGAATACTCTGGAGATTGCAGTGTACAGAAAATTAGAAGAGGAGTATGCAAAGTGGACCTGGAGTCTCAGGAGTGCCATGCTCAAGATTGAAGATAAATTGCACAACAGAATCAACAACAGGCAACTCCATAAAGTTGAAAGTAGAGACCTTGAGCAAGAGATGTCAAAGATCAATGAAGAGGTGAAAATGTCCATGAAGCAGTACTTTGAAGAACATGGAGAAAAAGACATACTGATTCAATGGAGAATGAAATTTCAAGAGAAAATTAAGGACCTTCATGGGGAGCTTGTAAGAGATGCAAAAAGAAAGCTTGATAACTTAATTTGTCAAAAGGAAGCTCTGAACAAACTTGATGGGGAGAAAACACTGCATGAGCGAAAACTCTTTAAGAAAAGCAAAGAGCTGGGTTTGAGTCTTAAACAAAAACATCTTGATGAGAATGAGCTGAAGACACAGTTTGATGAAGTGTGGGGAAAGTGGGTCTCTGAGCTGGCAGGGGATGTTCGCCCTCATAAAGATATTAACATAGTCAATGATATACTTAAAATTTTAGGTGAAATTTACGAAGACACACTTGTGTGTGACAGATTAAACAAATTTGAAGGCATAATTCAAATGACTGATTTCTCCATATATGTAAATCCAATTAAAACATTTGGGATCCGTTTAGGAACAAAACTATTTGGCCTTCCATCAGAAGAACAGCAGTCAATAAACAATTTGGTGCAAAGTATTGTTCGTGAAACTGAGAACCAGGTTAAGTCCAAATCAGTTGCAAAGATGGGTTACAACAAAAGCTACATTCAAGAAATTGCCCAATCTGTAAAAACAAATGTAGGAAACCACAAGTGCTTCCACCTCCAGTATGAATTCAAGAAAGAGTTCACAGTAGATTTGACGCTCTCTGTGTGCAGGTTAGCAGGTATGAAGTTTGCAGAGCTCCATCAGATGTTCAGAGAAGCTAATGATCCATTGATTTATTTAGAGAAAAAGAAACCTGAATACTACAGCGTCTTTCAAGGTTTCTGCAGAGGTGCAACATCTGCTGCAGTTTTTGGGACCTTGATTTGTAATGAACTGAAAGAACCCATTCTCCAAAGTGTCTACAACAAAACTGCATATGATCTCGCAGGAGAGATGCGGACAAATATTCCTGCTTTCAAAGGCAACAGATCCAACTTGGAGAAACACATTCTCAAAACCCTAGCAGAGGAGGAGGACTTTGACAAATTCATTGAGTACATTCGTTTTCCCAGAGACCACTTTGAAGATTTTATCAAAACTCAAGTTGAAGCATATATAACCTCAGAGAATTCCTCAGCTCTTGCAATGGTAAGAGCGAACATTAAACACAAGAAGAACAGCATTATCAAAGCTGCTGAAACCGCAACAGCTCAGGTCTTGAGTAAAAGAGATGTAAATATGTGGCTGGAAGTTTTTTCATACGGTTTGAAAGATGAGCTTGAATTCAATAAAGAACGTCTGACTGGTGACAGCTGTCAGGACATCACTGACTTTGAACTTCTGGAAGAGGTTGTAAAGAAAGGACTTCGCCACATAACGGAAGATCTAAACAAAGGCTTGACAAACCCCTCTGATATTAAAATGACAATGTTTAGGAAATCACCAGATGAGATTTTGATTGAGCATTTCTGTAAGTGCTGTTGGGTTCAATGCCCCTTTTGTAAAGTTGTCTGTGTTAACACAATGGAAGACCATCCTGGAGATCATATTGCTCCCTTTCATCGAAACACTGGGATGAGAGGGATGATTTACAGAGATACTAATAATCTGAGCTTGAGTTTCTGCACATCTGCAGTGGCCAGTGACCGATCCTTTTATCCATCTCATGATTCCGATAACAAAGTTTTATGGAGGGAGTACAGAACAGCAGGTCCTAAACATGCAAGCTGGTGCATCACACCTGATCTTTCAGAGCTGCCATATTGGAAGTGGTTTGTGTGTCGATTTCAGGATGATTTGGAAGCATACTATGACCGAACGTTCAAGGGATGTGGGACAATTCCAGATAATTGGAGATCCTTCACAAAAGAGGAAGCTCTCGAAAGTTTGGATAAATATTTATGAAGTCAGAAGCAGATTTTTACTGGTGTATAAAATATGTTACATATATATTCCCTGGTCCATGCATACACTTTAAATGAAAAGTAAAGTGCCCTATTTTAACATAGAAAATCATATTTAATAGTTACAGTCAAATACAAAAAAAACTATACAATTTTTTAAAGTTTATTGTAGAACTACAGTATTGACCATTTCAAAAGATGTAAACAACACTGGTCCAGAAACACTTCCTGTTTCAGTTTGTGACTGTTTTTTTATTAATGCACATATATCATTATCTTTAAGATGTTTGTTTAACTTTTTGATATGTTCTGTTGGTTGTATTTTATCCCAACGTTTATCTAGTGTTAAAAACTGAAACAGGAAGTGCTTCTGGACCAGTGTTGTTTACATCTATTGAAATGGTCTATACTGTATGTGTATCTATGTAAAATGCTGGAAAGTACCTTTTGAATTTTAAATAAAGCAGTGTGATACATGTTTTAGCTTACAGTCTGAGGTTTTTCATCTAAACAGCTAAAACATAGTCAGGATTGGAGCTATAATGGCCAGGAGGGTTGCCAGTTCTTCCTGAAATCTGTTTGACGACATTTTTTGCTTATGGTTCCACAAAGAACCTTTAACATCCAAGAACCTTTCTGTTTCAAAAAAATAAGGATGGTTCTTTTAAGAACCTTTGACTGAATGGTCTTTTGAGGAACCAAAAATTAGCATTTTTTGAAAACGACGAATTCCAATCAAAAGGTCTGCAGCTTTTAAACGTTATGGTCTATATTCATACACTGTGATATTTACAAAATTATAAACTCTTTTGTTTTTGCCCCCTTTCTCATGAAATGAACTCAAATATCTAAGACTTTTTCTATGTACACAAAAGACATATTACTCTCAAATATTGTTTACAAATCTGTCAAAATCTGTGTTAGTGAGCACTTCTCCTTTGCCGAGATAATCCATCCACCTCACAGGTGTGGCATATCAAGATGCTGATTAGACAGCTTGATTATTGACCTTTGAACACTTTGATCTAATGGTGGTGTTGAGTGCTGAAAAGGCAAACTTTACATGTAGCCTACAGTTATTAATGATCAGGCAGTAACTGATAGCCCTCTGATCAAATGGCACATAGGCATCAGATTGGCAGAACTCCCGCCTAATGGTGCTAGGGGAACTCTGGGGGCAGCAATCACATTTTAAGGTGGCTGTGCCCAGGTTGTGCCAACCGTTGGACGAGGGGTAGTCAAATATTTTTGACTCTTGGGCCACAGCAGGTTTTGAAATACATTTGAAGAGCCACATACTACAATACGACAAATTTAGATTTATTTATTTGTCTTTGTCCTGCCTTTAGGAATACAATTTCATATTTTGGAAAAAAAATGTATACCTCTGCTTTTGTGCATATCACATTTACTGTACAGTTCAAAGTAAACATTACAATCAAAGTAATATATTTAGTATAGTAAAATGCAACTCTCATTTCATATTCATTGTGAGCCCTAAATACAGTTATCATCATGAGGCAAATTAACCATGGCTTTTGTTTTGGTAGGAACCATGATTTTAGCAGATACTTACAGTATAGTATTTTGGTTACACTTTATTTTGATAGTCCACATACTGTAGACATTCTACTAACTATAAATAACTTTGCAATTACATGTCAACTAACTTTCATTCATTTGCAACTATATGTCAACTAACTGTCATTAGAACATACGACTATAAGGGTTAGAGTTAGAGAAGAGGTTAGGGTTAGTGGAATAAGTTGTATAAGTTTTAAGTGAAATAGTATTACAATAAAAGTGCCCATAGTTACCAAACTATCCATTAATAGTGTTCAAATAGGCAACTTACCGCTACGTGTTGTTTCAGGTTAGAGTTTGAATTTCTGTACGCTGAGATGTTAGTTTCGTTTTGGTGCACACCACACAGCATGCATCGCATTATGAAACTATTCTTTTTGACCTCTTGGATTGAAAACATAGAGCGAACTTGAGGCAACGCGTGATCTGCCTCCGAAAGCTCGCACACGCCTTTCCCTGTCCTCATTCCAGAAGACAATGGGACCATACCTGTCAACGTTCCCGTTTTTCCCAGAAGTCTCCCGTATTTCATCTCCCGCCCCCTCCCGTTTAGTTATTTCTCCCAGAAATCTCACGTAAATTAAACGGCCGTACCTATTTATGTGAAAAATCAGATCACTTTATTATTCCAAGGTTGTCCAGTTGCCTGAACTTACGCTTACTAACACAATAGACACATTAGGAATACACAATAATTTGCATGCGATAGTCATTGCTCATCTCGTCAGTGAAGCCGGTTCCTTGATTAGTAGTAAATCGCCATCACCTGCTTTCAGATGGAGCCACATTTACAGCACAAAGCCATAGTTCACTTATAATAAGCCCTGCGATAATCTGTGCTCAGCTTGTCAGTGAACTACGGCTTTGTGTAGTAAATGGGGTTCCATCTGAAAGCAGGTGATGGCGATTTACTACTAATCAAGGAACCGGCTTTACTAATGAGATGCGCAATGACTATCACATGCAAATTATCGCGCATCCCTAAGACAAATCATACAAATTTTAACCCATTTTTGACCGCAACCTGGCAACCTACAACTCGGTTGCGCTGTTGATATCTATGCAGGTACGGGGGAAGTTGAATAACTACGCATTTGCTTCTGGATTGTGGGTCAATGGTGCTGACATATTAGTGTTGGCAAAGTTTTCGTTAATATCATAACAACTGGAAGTAAATTGCCACAGTGGCTCCGTCAAGTGCAATTTGGAGGTGTACCTCAAAAAGAGTCTCTGGAATTACCTTTCACAAGTAAGACTAAACAGTGGTTTCTGGTTGTGTTAGGAAAGTGTAACATTATTTTAAGGTTTTGCAACTGGAGGCAGCCTATTAATTGGCAGCAGAGAGAGTTCATTCACAAGTATTTCTTCAAAATCAAGAACTGTCAGAAGGGTAATGTATTTCGGTGACTCAGTAGGAAGTCAGATCTACTGAGGGGCGTGGTTAATCTGAGAAGAAGAAAAAAGATTAGATAATATGTGTGTAAATTTGGTCTGTTTGAAAGAAAAACAAGAGGCCACTTGGACACCATAAGGTGAGTACAATAATTTAATTCATTAAACTGAAAAAAGAAGGATTTCTTTTTTCTTTAGACTTGCAGTCACGCAAAACCCAAAACAACAGGAAGTCACTTTCAGTTTCGTTTCTGTGTAAGTCAAACTTGTGAGGGAGATACTGAACAATGCTCACTCCAAATGCAATATAATTTTTGTCTTAAAAAAGTCATATAAAACACATTAAATACTTTGCAAAGACTACATTCACGAACTTAAAATGCTGTCAATGTTATGTTTGTTTTAAAGAACAACTGATGATGGAAGAAGAATCATCATTGAGTTCAGAGAGCAGTTCAGAATCGGACTATAGTGAGAATGAAAGAAAGAAAGCAGAACAACGTAGAAAACGGAAAATGACAACACAAAGATGTAAGGAGACAAAGCAGACAAGAACAGTAATCCTCGAGACTAGATGAGTCAATATGCCACAAAAAGTGACAAAAAATTACAAAACCATGCAGTGGTTTGATGTAAACAGTACATTTAAGACATTTTGTAAAATATATTCAAAGCTGTTATATGTTTGACCCATAGTCCACTCCTGTTGAAGCCTGACACATGACCTTTGTTTTAGATTCTAGGCAGTCTTTAGAAAAACTGATAGAAGAGACATCTCTGCTTCCTGTCACATGCGGGGATAAAGAAGGTTCCTTGTTTATTGAGAAATTTTATAACAGTGGGTGCCTTTTTAATGTGTTTCTACTTAATAAGGAAAGTTTTGTTTGGATGCATTTCCAAGACTTTCCAATAGTGAAAAAACGAACGTCAAGCAGACTGAACTTTAGATGTATTGTTTGTGTGTCTTCAGGAGAGAAATGCATCTTAAGTGAAGATCAGTGGTTTAAGCCCAGTGAATTTGAGAAGTTTGGAGGGAAGGAGAAAAGCAAAAAGTGGAAGACCAGCATCCTTTGCTGTGGAATTCCACTCCAGAATCTAATAGATGTAAAAATATCATTTTATTATTGTATTATAACTAACGATAAACGATATACTGTAGTTTATTATATGAGCATTTATTTGTTAATGTTAGTTAAGGCTGATACAATTCGGTTCATGTTAGTTCATTGTGCATATAATGTTAAGAGCTACAACTTTTGATTTTTTAAAAGATTTTACTATTTAACATAAGCTAAGATTAATAAATGTTGTTGAAGTATTGTTCATTCTTAGTTCATTCTTAAAATCTTTTTATAACATGAATGAAATAAATAATTAAATTTAATAATAATAATTTCACAAAAGAATAGAAAATATATGAAGAGTTTCGTTGCAAAACGAGATAACTCAGTTTTTAACATTTTTGTCAAAACATGTTTATTATTATGTTATCATGTTATTATTTTGTGTTATGGTGCTACTTAGCTGTATTTTTTAAGTTATGAAGGTTTAAATCAAAACAAACCAACTCCAGTTGAATTGATATTAATTGGAATACACAACCAAAAAACGAGATTTCTGAAACATAAAAAAAACGAAACTCTTCATATGTAGCAGAAAATAAATATAGAAAATGTTCATTAGAAGCTCACCTGACACATTCTGTCTTTGTATTTTCTTCATGTTTGTAGGATAAATTTATTTCATGCCCAGACTTTAAGAAAAGCAGAATTCAACATGACGAGGTTTGGCTGTTTTTGTAACTAGCACGCATAGCCACAAACCATAGATGATATATTTTGTTAAAATAGTAACTGACTTTGTGTTTTATATCTCACAGAGTGAATCTCGTGAAAGCTCACCTGTCACTGTCAGGCTCAGAAGAACAAAGGTAAAACCTTGATGACTGTTTGTGTTTCATTCTGTAGATGTCATCACTACAAAGGGACATGTTTACATAAGGCATCATTTGTCCCGGATGTCTTCACTAAGGTCCTTCTTGGTATATCATAATCATAAAGCCCTAAGGAGAGCCATATGTTGTCTGTTTATATTAACAGAGAAACTCTTCTGAATCCTCACATGATTCTGGCACGCACAGAAGAAAAAAGGTTTGATTCAGACACCATTTGTCCACAATATATGCATCAATCTTAAGATATTCACATTTAACCCAGAGTTGGACTTTTAAACATGAGACTGTCATGACATTTTAGAGCTTTTACTGTAATCCTCAAAACTAACATAACTGCATCTTATTTCACAGGCTAGGAAAAAGCTGGTTTCCTCCAGCTCTGGTTAGTTTAATAATAATATTAGATGATGCATTTTTTTGCTCATTAATATAAACATAAATTGTACAAATATTTACTATATTTTCAGTATATATATATATTATGTGTGTATTATTTAAGATAATTAAATAATACAGTTATTCAGAATAAAAATGATATATTGTCTATATGATTGTGTATTTGTTGTAGAATCAGAAGAAAGTGTGCACTATGAGAACAATGATGACAACATCAACAACAACAGTGATGATGATGATGATGATGACATTAACATTACCATGTTTCAAGGTCCAACCCTACCTGTTACCTGTGGCTCTGTCACTGGCATTCTACACAAAAAACGCTTTGCTAAAGGTGTGTTTCATCTCAGTGTGTCATATAATGTTCTTACTGAAGATATGAAGACAAAAAAGTGAATATATCAAAAATGAACTGGAAATCCCCACAGAGTTTCTATGTTGTGCTGTGATGTAATTTTCCCAGGACACTGTGGGAAATGCATAAGGACTGAGGATTTATGGCTAACACCTGAGGATTTCCTCAGACTGGGCAAACAAGATGGGATATGGAAGAAAGACATTGTGGCTCATGAAACAACGCTTGGAAAACTTATCTTGGTACAAACAGTGATTGTAAAGAGTAATTAAAAATCAGAAAAAGAGAAATTCGCACCCCTTTAGAAGAAGAAAAGCTTATAACCTATGTATAATTGACATGTAACTCTTAATTGGTGAATTGTTATCTGGTTTCCAGAGAAGAGTTTTGGAACCTGATGCTGTTAGCTGTGATTGTGATGTCTGTCAAGAACTCAATCAAACCGTAAGCCAGTACTCATAACAACTCAACACATCTTAGCAGACTAGTTGAACAGTTAGTACAGACTGTGACAAAGTTTGTTGAAGAGTTGTTCATAAAAATGGCTGTCAATATACATTTTAATTCTGGTAATTAATGTATAATAGGACCAACAGAATGATGACGACTGTTACGTCTGTGACTCTGAAGAAGAGGTTGTGTGCTGTGATGAGTGTCCACGAGCTTTTCATCCACACTGTCACCTACCAGCTGCTGTGGACATCGACTCTGGGTGAGAGAGAGAGAGAGAGAGAGAGAGAGAGAGAGAGAGAGAGAAAATTACAGAAAATATATAGTATCTTTAGGCAGACTAAAGAGATGTGTAATATTATATTGTGTTCTGTGTGCTGTGAACAGAAGCCAATGGACCTGTACATTTTGTGTGATGAGAAAAATGGAGGAATCGAATCAAAGGACACGACAGGAGGTTTTAAACAGTCCACTTTTTCATTACAAACTGGTACGCTTGCATACAAACACAGACATGCTACTTTTTGTTTGTAAAGAAACAAATAAAGAGCTAAAAAACTTGCAAAAACTTTTCAATGCAAATACTGATAAAAATGTATAGCTTGTATGCATTCACAATGTTTGTGTGTTTGGTTTCTCAGCACTGCCAGTATTTGTTGTTATATCTGCTGCACGAGTGGACTGCTGCTGAGCCCTGCACCAAAGTAAATCACTTAACTCTTTCCCCGCCATTGACAAATAATCTAGTCAATTAAAGGGGTCATAGCATGAAAATCAGACTTTTTCCATGTTTAAGTGCTATAATTGGGTCCCCAGTGCTTCTATCAACCTAGAAAATGTGATAAAGATCAACCCAGTAACTTTGTTTCGGTAAGCCATTTACTGCAAGCATGTGAAAAATTAGGTCGTTCAGATTTCGCCTGTTTTGTGAGGTAGGTAGCAAGGCGAATTATAATAATACCGCCCACTTTATCTGCACTATCCAACCACAGCACTGCCATTTAGTTCAGAGAGTAAGAGGGAGAAAAGAAGGACTTGACAGCACAATTGAGTTTCAATTACAACAAATCACCATCATTGTGAAAAGTGTTTGGACTTCATCCGCTCATTTGCATTTTAAATGTCACACCCAAAAACGGCTCACTTTTGCTCGGACCTACAAATTTGGAATTTTAACATGCTGTAATTAATTATCTGTGGGGTATTTTGAGATAAATCCTCACCTTCACACTCTTGGGACACCAAAGATTTATCTTACATCTTTAAAAAAATCTCATAATATGACCCCTTTAAGAGAAAACATTTGCATACAAAAATCGTGTTCCTGGTGAATTTTTATGTTAATCTGCAATACCGCGATTATCCACTAGATGGATTACCCAATTTATGAAAAAAAACGTTATTTACTCATTTTAAACTCTGTGTATGTTTTGATAATGTCTTTTATAAACATTCTTTCATTTGTGTTTATGTTTGTGTTGCATGTTTATCAAGTTTTATTGACTGTTTGGTTTATTTGTTTTAATATGCACTCATGGTTTTTAGGTTTCAGACAATGAGAGTAAATGTAAAGCAGATGACATCAAGCTGAATTTACAGAATGACAATTACCAAACAGTGGATGAGTTTGTCACAGATATTGAACACATTTTTCAACACCGCACCTCAGAAGGGGTGAGTTTTACAGCATTTTATGGTATCTAAAGTCCTAACCTTTTGTATTTAAAATGTACTGCATACTTTTATGTTTTATATATTGTTTTTTGTGTCTTTTCTCTGTAGAATAATGACTTCAGCAGAATGGAGCATTTGTTTAAGGAGGAGTTTAAGACCATCTTTAAACTTATATAACATTATGCCTTAAAACACATGACTGATTTTAAAACTAAAATAAAGCTGTGCAGAAATGAAAGAAATGAGCGTTACAGCAGGACCTTTGCCCACCCTGGCCCCACACCACAAAACAATTTAACTGGAATATTTTGACTGACAAAGGGCTGTGGACCACATATTACAGTGCAATGTATTAAAGTGGTACTCACCTGTTGAGTACCTTTGTGATTACTTTGTGGAGAAGGTAGATTAATGATAAACAGGTCTTATTCATGGATGAATCTGTTTAAGTGTAGATCTTACCTTGAGACTCACTGTTACATTGGTAGATCATTTCTGTCAGCTCAAATTTAATAAAAATTATATTTTTTATTTAAATATTAATTATATTGTATCCTGATATTTCATTTAACTAACAAATCATTATAGTGAATTGACTTGCACTTTAAAAAAAGAATTTGATGCCTTAATTTGTTTTTTGTTTAATTTACAAGTCATTTTAACTTATTATTATTTATCTTGATAAGAGATATCAAATGAAGCTGACATCATAAGTAAATGATCATCCAGCCCCAACCAAAAAATGTATCACTCCAGCTCACCAGATGTGTCTTGTCCATGAAATCCTCCATATTCTCCTCCAGAGGCCGCCCATCCTGGAAGATGTTGAACAGCAGAAAGTCCTCCGGAGAAATCATGTTGTTGTTTGTAGTGATTGGTAGGGGTATGTGGATCAATCCTAAAGTATTAATACTTCAGATACTAAGATTGTATCGAAAAGGAACGATGCTAATGTGTTTTTTTAATTTTATTTATTCATTTTTGTTTTTTATAGAAAGACGATTTCCTACAGATTGCTCCTCCCTGCTCTGCTTTGTTTCATTGTCTTGTCATCACGTGATTCAGCAGCGCTGAAATTTATTTACGCACTTTATTTACTTTTTCAAACAATTGTTTGCACTTTGTTTATACATTCACATAAAAGAGTGTAATGAAAGGGAAACATTTTAATTTGTTTTGTTAATGTGAATAAAGATAACGTTATTATTATTATTATTTTTAATAATTGTGTCCTAATCCATAACTGAAAAAAGTTTTAAAATCTCTGCTTCAGTAATAATTTTGAGCACTTAAAACTAAAACTTAAAACTAGTGAAGAATATAAATATATATATATATATATTTTTATTTGGTTTAAAATATGTTTAACATGCACATTAATCCCAAAATAGTAGTCATGAAAATGTATTCAGATTTAGCATATAAATTATAGGCTACATTCATCTGATAAATAATGACACTCACAGGAAAATGTAAGTTCAAGTTTGAAGAATGCTTCTAAAAGTAAAAAGTATTGGTATCGTTATCTATATCGGCAATACTGTCCCCGTATTTACTTGGTATTGAATCGATACCAAATTTTACAGTATTGCCCACCACTAGTGATGGGATATTTGAAGGGATATCGATGCTTAGGAGCATGTGCCGAGATAAAATGGGCGTGCCAAATGAAGCCTAGAACAGACAGCCGGATTACGTCAAAGTACCGCGAGAGCGAGACAAAATTAGACTTCGTATGATTTCTCTAATCGTTCTCACAGTACTTTATGGTCATCTGGCTGTCGGTTCTTGCGGCGCCTCATGAAGTCAAACAAGCTTCTTGATTCGAGGCTCGTGTCGTTAATGTAGAAATCTCATGACCATTGACAAACGAGGCCTCGGTTTGTGTGAAACATGTCATTGGTTTGGTCTGAGTATCGATTCCGGATAAAGGAGTTTCGAAACTCACGCCGCCTTGTGGGTGTTGAGCCGTTTCAGTGTTAGGTAGGTGTCAGGAGTATAGTAGAAGGGGTGTAATGAATAATAAAGATCATATAATACCCAGTTTTTGTCATTTTTTTATTTTTAGTTCACTATTTTGTTTAAGATAGATGTAAGAAATTATAAAGTTAATTTTATCCCACTAAGCCTTGGCATTATCGTGTAATGAGACTTTATTTTATTTCTGTCCCCAGAAATTGGGGATATCAGGGTGAGACAATCAGTGCATCTGGGTTTTTCCTAAGTCATTTCTTTCATCTCCTTAAATAAAGTCCTGAATTTTGGTGCATAACATTTATATTGGTGTGTCTTCTACAAAATACTACTACTAACACTGAAAGTATAATTTCCTAAATCCACCACGATTCAATGGAAACATTCATGGTGGTATGGATGGTAAGAGTATACATTTTGACAGATTCTGTACATCAAAGCATCGTTTGATGGCAACTAGAGCAACCAACGAAAATGACATAAGCTATAGCAACTTGATTGATTTTAATATTCAATAATGATTTTTAAAAATATGTTTAGATAAAATGATTGGTGGAACAAATTTTTGCATTAAATTTTACCTCATATGTGAGCATGTGTGATCCCGTGCCCACGTGAACTCTGGCGAACTTTGGCGTTGTGCCAAGAAGATTAATCTTTTCTGATGAAAATTTCTACTAATATAACGTTGAGACGGTCACATTTTAAACCATACATTTTCTACACAGAGGAGGTTAACTGCACATTAACGTACTGGGGTTTGAAAATGTTGTGAGCGTTTCTTGCATGTTTTAATTCCTCAGATAGGCAAATGCAGCAGCAACATGAAAGCTCGTGAGCGCGCTCACGCTGATGACGTCTGCGGCTGCTCTGACTGCAGCGCCTGCCGCCAGAAAGTAATGTAACATGTTCAAAACACTATCATAACGGCAAAAATCTCTGAAAAGTGACAAGGATGCAGCACAGAATTAATAATATTTTGCATATTAAACAGATTAAAAGACAAGTTACTGATTGATGGACGCTTGTTTGATTTTCAGGTCGCATGCAACATCCATTTGGCTCAAAAAACCAAGGGGGCACGTGCCCCCTCAGTTTGAATGGGCATGACACCTCTGATTTCAATGCATTCTTTGGCACCTTTAAATTGAAATGTAAGAAAAGTTTTTTTTAAACTATGTTCAGGTTTAAACAAAAAAAGTTGGTGTGTCACCCAGGGCCGGGTCTACAGGGGGGCTGGGGGGGCATTGCCCCCTCAGATTTTCCTTGTGCCCCCCCCAAAAATGTCCAGCCAACCTTAAAATAACGGAGTCTCTTTACACAAAAAAAGTCTTCTTTAGGCAAGCGCTAGCGTTTACAGCTCCCGCCCACTAACGTCTGATTAGCTTATTCAAACCTTGGAGGTCTTTTCAGCAGTATTTAAGTCACAAGAAAAGTACTACTGTTCTCTATGACGGTAAATAAAAAAAAAAACGCATCTTTAAAATATATATCAAAAACAATGCAATTTAGTATTACATAAACGTAATAACCCAACACATATTAAATTAAAACTTTTTTTATAGTAAAACATGCCCAAAATAGCCCCTTATCCTTTCTTAGACTCACCTCATTATTTATTCATGCAAATACAACAGCCAATGGCAAGTCTCCAGCAGCATTTCATGTGTTTGTTTTAGACGTAGTTCTGTTTATTAAAATTAGAATATGCAGTTTGGTTGTGGCATACTATATAGTAGATATTAATGATATAAGATGGTTATACAGTAAATATACAGTATTGTAACAGCTGAGCATCGCGTGCAGTTTTAAAATCAAATTTTAGCGGTTTTGTCATCGTCATTCATCAGCTCATTTAGCTCGTGTTTGAGGAAAACTTCACACGCAAAAATCTACAGACTTTTAAGTTCAAGAGGAGCTTTCACTTCGCAAGGTCATCGTAAGGTAAAACGTTGTATTTTATAATGTTGCGTTGTATTATAATATCTCATTTGCTGTGTTATAAACAAAGCAGTTTGACTTATCTTTGGTCTCGTCGCAAATCACACTTACAGTATTTTAGGGCTTGTGCTTTTGTCTGGTGCTGTTATAGGCAAACAGGATAACCTTTGACGAATTTGTCATGCATGTCAAATTGCTTGCATGATGCAACAATATATTATTTAAAGCATTGTGCTTTGTTGTGAATGATATTTGAGGTTGCTGCAGCAGCAATGATAGCGTCAGGAATTAATGACAATACAGCTTATCACATTGAAAATACATTATTTTACATGAAGAAAATGTTTGAGTAGTGGAAATAAAGTTCCTAACAAGTGTTTATTTAGAATAAAGGCATATGTTGGGTAGGGTAGGTATAAGAATGGCTTTAATTTATCTATAAGTGAAATAATAGATTTAATGCAGTGTAAACATTAATAAAATATAGCTATATGTACAGCTTTGTATTCATATCACCTGCTTGCCTGATTTCATTAACTGTGACTAAATGTGTCAAACTAGTGTAATCATTATAACATTATAAATCATTAATCTAATTGCATCTACTTTTAAAATGTGAACGTGCAAAATGACATATAAATTGCCTTTTATTATAAGACATGCAAAGTAATATTGGATTGAAACATCCATAATTTTAGTGTATGAATCATTTTAGTCGAGAAATGGCTGCCCACCCAAAAATCCTGACTGCCCCCCCAGTCCAGCAAGCCTAGTACCGGGCCTGGTGTCACCTTAGAAGCCACCTTTTCAAATCCCTTTGTTATAAAGGCATTCTTATCATTTTATTTAACATAAGACATCCTTAAATAAAGGTTTGATGTTTTTGTTTGACTTCTGTCTCATTTTTTCATGCAGAGAAGGCAACATATAAAAAAATCGGCTCATATTACCCCACTCTCCTCTTACTGTGATCCCGACAAGAACTCCTGACATTTAAACACAATTAACTTTATTTTGAAAAACTCTGAGAAGTCAAACTTCAGGATGTGTTAGTGCACTAAGTACTAACACATGAAACGAGAAACACAATGCGTTACAAGAAAAAAATGACCGCTTTAGGAATTTACTTCTGAAAACACCTTTTTGGACATAAACGTGCAAAATGGTGAGTATATAACGCAATTTTTCCGCTCTGTCAAGGGTTACGTGCTAAAAATGCTGTCATTGTTTGGAATGCAAATGGAATCAGGGCTCGGAGAAATCGTTTTGTTACTTTTGTCCCGGGTTACTTTCGCCCCGGTTCTCCCCTATTTCAGTAAATTAATTTATGTCACACAAACTGAAAAAGTGACACATAAAATATATTCTTCAACGTTAGTTGTCAGACGGAGAAAGATAAGCCTTTCACAAATGATTTAGGAAAAGTATATGCCACGTATTCTTAAATTAAAAAACAAAATCAATCATAAACATTATATCAAAAATCAATTAACATTATGCCAAATACATAGGTTGATTCTTATATTCCTCTTCTATTGTTAATTTTCTAAAAATCAAAAGTATGTGCCTATCCGTACTTGCCAAACCCATTGTGCATTATTATAAAATCAAATTTGTTCTTTAAAATTCCTTTGTTCCACTGCCAGGTGCTGAAAGATTTACTCTTCACTCACTTCTGTTATTTCGTTTGCTGTGTGTGTTATTGTTGAGGATTATGTGGATTGTCATGTCACTATTTAAATGTTTTTAAACACACGCCCCCAGCAGCCTATGGGCGGCATTTAAATCTTCCTGTCGCTCTGCTCTTTTAAACGTCCCTGTGAAAAGAAAAAGAAACTCAGTGTGAGTATTTTAATCTTTTATTCAAATTTTTTTATTTATTTATTCTTTTTACCTCCTCTTAGCACAATGACTGCTGCTTATCTCTGAACATATTATAAAATTGCTTGCCTATTTCTTTGCATGAAGAGATGTCTTTTTGGTACAAATAATTGTTTAGATTATTTTAAAGATCAAATATTAAGGCATTTAGAAAATCAAACACCATCTTTATTAGGGCACTTATCAAATTTTGCCTTGTTAGAATATTTGACGTTAATGTTCTCCTTACTTTTTTAAGTGGCTTTGGATAAAATTTTTAATTTACAAATCATTTATTTATAATTCTTTATAAATCTTTTGAATGAAAAATGATGTGGCTTATTTTAAATATGGAAGGTAAACCTGATTGTGTAGAGATTCACAAGCTTTTTAAGACATTGGGGCAGGGGTCTCCAACTTTTTTTGTGAGTAAGGGCTCTCCAGATTGTTTTATCCATGGTGGCAGACCATGGATAAAACAATCTGGAGAGCTACTTTTTTGATATAGTTTTCTCAAAACCTTTTTCTTTTACTTGTTCATTTTATTTGATTTTACTTTTTGGTTTGTTTAATCATTGTTTAAAATGTAGATAAAAGAAGCCAAGCTAATATAAAAAATATGTAATAAATAAATATTACAATTGAGGCTATAAATAGAATGTGCTTTGGCGGGCAAATCACAGACTCCGTGCGGGCTCCATGTTGGAGACCACTGCATTATAGCAATAAAAAACGTGGCATCTTTAAAGTTATGTCATGATGAAAGATAATTTCTTAATAACATTGAATTCATGTTGGTGTTAGCAAAGCTATTCTCTCCTTCTTTTCCTGCAGCAGGTGTGTAGAAGTGATGTAAAACGCATGTGTTGTAAATTTGAGTAAATTTGGTTGCTATTCATGATGCACCTGACATCTGAAACCAAGTAACCAGTCCAACATGTTGTGCCATTGAGGATAAAGACATTAAGCTTTGTTATTATTTCATATGTGGTTGTAGTAATAAGACAGATGTGTTTATACACTAAACCAGAAAGATTTAACATTTGAAGTGGATGTAGGTGGAAAAACTGCAAGCTTGCAAAAAAATTTGGGTGGGGTCCCAAAACCTTTACCAGAGTAGATGCCATTTTCTTGAATTCTGGTGAATTTTAAATAAACACTTGCTTTGCCTAAAACCTTCGTTCACCTCAATTTGCATCACTCGCGGCAGTGCAGTTGGCGAAAGTAGTGAAAACACAAAATGGAGTTTAATTTATATGGACTCTAAATGAGACATGCACAAAATAGAAAATTAGAAGTGAGTGGGTCCAATACCATTGGTTTTAAAAAGAGGGTGGGTCCCAATATAAAGTAAATGAAAGTAATAATAGTTATTTATAGCTTCCTGTAAGCAGCCTTCATTGTAAGTAGCCTAATGCGTAAGGGACTTCAACTTTCACTATTTTGTATTATACTTGCCTGTTCATTGCATATGCTGCATGATATGTCATTTTAAAAAAAATTTACATTTTGGTTCCTACATTTAGATTTTTTTTACTATTTTGCACTTTACAAATATGGGTACTGGTGTATGGGGACCATCATTAATACATCTATGCAGGAACTAATTCAGGACATTTTTTTAACTTAATTAACACTTCAACAATGCTGTAACGACAAAAACTTGCGACCATATTTGACCAATGATGCTTGTGGGAATCTCCCCCCAAGTCAAGTAATTAATTATTATTATCTTTCAGAAAAATGCTGAAGTATGTTTGGCGTTATTTGACCTCACATCCTAATCATGACGAGAGAATGGAAATGCAAGAACCAGAACCTGAAGAGAGAAAGGTGAAGAGTAATGAATCAATTCACGAAAGTAAGTACCCACCTTAATTAGTGTTTATGAGAGAAAAGCTTACACAACTGTTAAAAATCTTTAAATTATATGTGAAACAGAAATTGGAAATTTGTGTATTGATTTGTGTATGAACCATTCAGTAAACGGTTCTTAAAATAATAAATTTTTCTTGTCTCTTTATGGCCTATAATCAGCCACAAAAGCCACAATCTACGGAATTGTGTAAAACCTTTGTTTTTAGTATTGTAAAGTAAAGCATTACTAAAAGCTAAAATTATGAGGCAAAACCTCATTAGTGCTACAAATTAACGTGATGACAAACACATTTAGAAAAGCTTTTGTGTAAAATTCAGTGGCTGAAAAAAGTGGCTCTTTTCATCACATTAACAAAAGAATCAAAACAGCATATCTAATGAGACTGCTTTGGTTTAGTGGGAATTACAAAAGAAGGAAAGGGTGGATTTTTTCATTATAGGGTTGATGTTCACACACACAGCAAACACAAATTTTGACCAAAACAACTTGTAAAAGTGGATTTTGCATAATACGTTTTATTTCAAGATTTTGTGAATCATTCTCTTGTTATTTTATTTATTATTTTTATTCCAGCCATCATCAAAAAACAAAAAAGGGACTTAATAGGAGGTAAGTTTAAGTGACCCAATTAAAAATTTTCTACACTGTAAAAAGTGAAAAGTTGTATCAACTTAAAAAATTACTTTAATTGGTTACACCTAAAAATGTAAATTAAACTGAATTGAAATTTTAAGTTGAAAAATCCAACTTTTTTTAGTTTATTATGCAGTTTTTTAACATAGTTAGTGCGTTGCTTAGCATAAAAAGTTATTTGCGGTTACAAAAAATATTGGGCAGAACATACTGCTATGTTTGTTTATTACAGCCCATGGTTGGGCAACAACAACCCAGCATTGGGTAAATTTGGACCCACTTCTGTCCAATAATTACCAAGCAAGGCTAAAAACAGCCCAGCATGTGTTTGTGTGTACAGTGTACAGTAGTACACCCCAAAAATCATTTACATTTACATTTTGATTTAAAATAAACAGTAAACAGTGGTTATTTCTAATGGTAGAAAATGTAAACCCAAAGTTATAATTCAATTAATTTTCCCAATTTTCTCTTTAGCACTTAAGAGTCAAGATTGTCAATGCATTTTATAAGACACTATAGGAGAATGTGGCAAAATTATCCACAACAGCATTTTATTATCCTCCATTAAATCCTTCTTTTACCATCTAAAATCTTTTCTTTGTTTATTTTTGTTTAGAAAACTATTTTCATGTGCAAGAATATGATAAGGTAATACACACGCACATGCACGCTCAAAAGCATTTACACCTTTGATTATTGAAGGTTGATGTCCTCAGGGCAACATATTGTGTTGACCCAGGGACAACATTTTTCTAAATAAAACCTAAACCCACCCCATACCCCAACCCTAACCATAACCAAACCCTAAAATCATAGGGACATGATAAGTGAAAAACAATGGTCTAGAAACAGCTAATCCTGGTTGTAAGCTTAAACTTAAAACACACTGTAAACTTATTATAAATATCTGATTGGTTGATTGAAATGTTGTCCCAGGGTCAACATAACATTGCCCTGAGGACATCAACCACTTGGCAAAATCAGGAGAGCCTATTGGGCTCAATACCTAGTACACCATTATCATTGTATTAAATTTCAAATAACAGACTAGTAATGGTCTTAAAAATAAATAATGTCTAAATTCTTTGCTAATATAGCAGGAAGAAGAAAACAAGTGTGAGGCTGTGGGAGTAGAGTCAGTTCAATCTGAAGACAAGGACAAGATCAAACAGCAAATTAAGCTGCTTTTCAGAAGACTCAATCTTAGTCTGATTCAACTGAATTCACAAGACTTTCTGCAGGTAACACCAGTGATGTTGCAGAGACATGAACCTTGTGAGGAAAAGGACTTGGTTCAAACTTTCATACAGAAACTCCTTATGATGGATTACAGAGCAAGATACATTCAAATAAAAGAAAGAAAACAGCTGAAGAGACACAGGACAAAAGTTTTAGATACAGCACCTAGTGGTGCTTTTGATAATATTTTTGGTAGGTCTGCGCCTGTTGATGAAGTGAATAAAATGCATCCTCTTCATCCAATGGACATTCAGATGGCAGTGTTTCTTCATGCAGATAATTTTCTTCGCCAGCTCATAGTAACCAAACTGTCACAGTGTCAGTATGCTGTTCCTCTGCTTGTGCCCAATCCTTTCTACCAAAGGATTGAGTTTCCATTATGGACCTTCCGACAAATAAAGAAGAGTTGGAAGTTATATGAGAAGAATGAAAGCAAAAGTCAGGCAATCTATCAGGCAGAGACACCTATGGTTGCATTTTTTAGGTTGTCAGCAGTTTCTACATCCAAATCTCAAATCATGAACAGTTTGATCAATGAACGGCATGAGACTTTCTTTCACAGGCACTGCCGTGGAAGCAGCAAATCTCGTCTGCTGATGGACGGAGTTGTTGAGATTGCCTGGTATTGCCCGTCTGGGGAGAAGATGGATAAATTCACAGATTGTGTTGCGTTCTGTAATCTTCATGGTGATGCACAAGCTCATGAGCCACAGCTAAAAATCCTCACTGAAGAGTCCTCAATAAATGTTGTGATTTTGCCTCATCTGGATAGAAGTCACAGAAGTATGACAATTGTGGAAGATCTGTACAACAACTCAAAGCCACTTATCTGCCTTCTGACTGAAGAGGAATCTGTTGTTACAGAGATGCGAGGAGGCAAATATAAAATCGGTTTAAAAGATATAAATAAATTTGAGGTGTCTGAAGAACTGAGAAGAACCATCAATGAGTGTCTCTCAAAAACAATTTCCAAGTTTAAACTTTCAGATATGGTCAAACACTCAGAAGTCAAAGTAGATGAGAATGATGAAGACTGCAAGAGGGCACATGAAATGGCAAAACAGATGACAACATTACTAGAAAACAATGAACTCTCTAATATTAAAGAAACATTTCTGCCATGTCAGGGAAAGTTGTGGCACGATTGGTGTCAGAAGAACAAAGAACTACATCGACCTCAAGGAAACAACATTGAAATGCATAACAGCCAAAAACAAATGGAAATGTTTAAAATCAGAGAAAAGCAGAAAGAATCTGGTGTGACTACATTTATGAAGATGTTTATTGAAAAACTCAACTCTAGCAAAGATAATGAGAAGCTGTATTTCATCAGATGGCTTGGGTTCCTGCTGGATGAATATACATCAGAAGACCTCTCAGCACTTCATCATAAATATGATCAAAAATGGTCAATAGTGTTGGATTTGAAAAAGAAACATGATAAATCTGAGCAATCAGAACAAATACAACTTGAGAAAATGTCTGAAAAACTCGATGAAGCAACATTTGGCTTGGAACACTTGTTGAGAGAGATTGGCCAGATTTATGAATCGCATGAATCTGTCAAGAAGAATAAAGCAACAGTATATCAATTTAATGTTACTTCTCTCCCACGACTTGCCGCAGAGCTCATGGTTTCTGGATACCCGTTGGAGCTGATGGATGGTGATGCAGCTCATGTTCCTCTGATATGGGTTAAAGCTGTTCTAGATGAGCTTATCAAGATACTAGGAGACCAGAGAGTCTTTGTCTTGTCTGTTTTGGGGATTCAGAGTACTGGCAAATCCACTTTGCTGAATGCCATGTTTGGATTGCAGTTTGCAGTCAGCGCTGGCAGGTGCACCAGAGGAGCCTTCATGCAGCTGGTCAAGGTGTCAGAAGAACTAAAATATTTAAAATTTGAATACATTCTTATTGTTGATACTGAGGGGCTTTGTGCTCTTGAATTGGCTGGCAGATCAACAAGACAGCATGACAACGAAATGGCAACATTTGTGGTTGGTCTAGGTAATATGACCCTGATCAGCATGTTTGGTGAAAATCCAGCAGAGATGCAGGACATCCTTCAGATTGTTGTTCAAGTTTTTTTCAGGATGAAGAAGGTGCGACTGACTCCAAGGTGCATGTTTGTGCTTCAGAATAATGGAGACGTCACAGCCGATGAGAAGAACCTGAAGAGACGCTTAGAAGAGAAACTGGATGAGATGACTGAGTTGGCTGCTAAAGAGGAAGGTTGTGATGTTGAATTTTTCAGTGATGTCATTAAATTTGATATTAAGTCTGATGTGCGATATTTTGCCCAACTCTGGGAGGGCAGCCCACCTATGGCTCCACCCAATCCATGCTACAGTGAAAATGTGCAAGAACTTAAGAACGCTATACTCTCTCATGCTTCTGAATCTAATGGTGTAACACTGGGACAATTCAGAGATCGTATTGGTGATGTCTGGAATGCACTTTTGAATGAAAACTTTGTTTTCAGCTTTAAGAATACTGTTGAGATTGCATTGTACAGGGCATTAGAGGAAAAGTGTGCAAAATGGACCTGGAGTCTCAGGAGTGCTATGCTTGATAACTTAATTTGTCAAAAGGAAGCTCTCACCAAACTTGACTGGGAGAAAACACTGCATGAGCGAAAACTCTTTAAGAAAAGCAAAGAGCTGGGTTTGAGTCTTAAACAAAAGCAACTTGATGAGAATGAGCTGAAGACAGAGTTTGATAAAGTGTGGTGGAAGTGGGTCTCTGAGCTGGCAGGGGATGTTCGCCCTCATGAAGACATTAATATTGTCAATGATATACTTAAAATTCTAGCTGAAATTCATGAAGACACACTTGTGTTGGAGAGATTAAACAAATTTGAAAGGATAATTCAAATGACTGATTTCTCCATATATGTAAATCCCATTAAAAAATTTGGTATCCATTTAGGAACCCAACTATTTGGCCTTCCATCAGAAGAACAACGGTCAATAAAAAATTTGGTTCAGAGTATTGTTCGTGAAACTGAAAACCAGGTTAAGTCCAAATCAGTTGCAAAGATGGGTTACAACAAAAGCTACATTCAAGAGATTGCCCAATCTGTAAAAACAAATGTAGGAAACCACAAGTGCCTCCACACCCAGTATGAATTCAAGAAAGAGTTCACAGTGGATTTGACTCTCTTTGTGTGCAGGTTGGCAGGTATGAAGTTTGCAGAGCTCCATCAGATGTTCAGAGAAGCTAATGATCCATTGATTTATTTAGAGAAAAAGAAACCTGAATACTACAGCGTCTTTCAAAGTTTCTGCAGAGGTTCAACATCTGCTGACGTTTTTGGGACCTTGATTTGTAATGAACTAAAAGAAGGCATTCTCCAGAGTGTCTACAACAAAACTGCATATGATCTCGCAGGAAAGATGCGGATGAATATTCCTGCTTTCAAAGGCAACAGATCCAACCTGGAGAAACACATTCTGAAAACCCTAGCAGAGGAGGAGGACTTTGACAAGTTCATTAAGTACATTCATCATCCCAGAGACTACATTGAAGATTTTATCAAAGCTCAAGTTGAAACATATATAACCTCAGAGAGTTCCTTAGCTCTTGCCATTTTGAAAGTGAACATTAGACACAAGGAGAACATCATAATCACAGCTGCTGAAACCGCAACAGCTCAGGTCTTAGGTAAAAGAGGAGATGTAAATATGTGGCTGGAAGTTTTATCATTCTGTTTGAAAGATGAGCTTGAATACAGTAAAGAACATCTGACTGGTACCAGCTGTCAGGACAACAATGACTATGAACTTCTGGAAGAGGTTGTAAAGAAAGGACTTCGCCACATCATAGAAGATCTAAACAAAGACCTGACAAACCCATCTGATATTAGAATGGCAATGTTTAGGAAATCCCCAGATGAGATTTTGATTGAGCATTTCTGTAAATGTTGTTGGGTTCAATGCCCCTTTTGTAAAGTTGTCTGTGTTAATACAATGGAAGAGCATCCTGGAGATCATACTGCTCCCTTTCATCGAAACTGTGGAATGAGAGGGTTGACTTACAGAGGTACTCTTAATCTTTGCTTGGATTTCTGCACCTCTTCAGTGGCGAGTGAGAGTATGTTTTTTTACCCCTGTCATGATTCAGATGATACAGTTTTATGGAAAGAATACAGAACGGCAGGTCCTGAGTTTGTAAACTGGTCCATCATAACTGATTATTTAGACCTGCCATACTGGAAGTGGTTTGTGTGTAGATTTCAGAATGATTTGGAAACGTATTATAACAGAACGTTTGAAGGGTGTGGTACAATTCCAGATAATTGGAGATCCTTCACAAAAGAGAAAGCTCTCAAAAGTTTGGATACATATTTATGAAGTGAGAAGCAGATTGTTACTGGTGTATAAAATATGTAGCATATTCCCTGGTCCATACACATAAAAAAACGATTTTTTTTAATGTTTAGTGTAGACCTATACAGTAGGTAGGTGGATCTATGTAAAATGTTGGACAAGTACCTGTGATACATGTTTTAGACTGACTCTGAAGCTTTTAAAAAGCAAAAACTTAGTTTCGATTGGAGCTATAATGCCTACCCAGTTTAATGAAGATGCGTATAAATAGCACGAAGTGTGAAAATCGTGCAATACATACACCAAATTCCACTTTGGCGTGCATATGCCAGTCCTTCCCATTCACTTAAACGGTGCATCTTTTTTTGTTGTTTTATTTATTGGTTTCTCAATTTTTTCTGTTTTTTAAACCATTTTCGCGTGGGTTTAGGGTTGGATTTGAGATGTGCTTAAGGAGGTTATTTAATATACAGGTTTCTCCATGTTTTGTCTTTATTTAAACCACGGTCGCTTGGAGTTGGGGTTAGAATTGGGGTTTGGGTTAGAGTGTCATTTTTATATAACAAAAAGTTGTTCTAACCCTAAACCCAAGTGAAAATGGCAAAAATAGCAAAAAAATTAGAAATAAATAAATAAAACGACAACAAAAGATGCACGGTTTAAGTGAATGGGAAGGACTGGCGTATCATAGGCACACCAAAGTGTAATTTGGCCTATGTATTGCACGATTTTCACACTTCTTGCTATTAAAACGCAACTTTGTGAGACTGGGTTGTGTAATTCCCAAGAGTGGCGCCAGTGTCACCAGGATTCCTTTATGAAAAATAAGCAATACATTAATTGTTTTATTTACACTATACTATTTTGCAATTGTAAAACACAAATCATTTTATGTACCTGTAAATTCAACTGTATAATGTTACACTCTTATACTGTAAAACAACATCTTGTTACAATACCTAACACATCCACATACTATACCACACAATGTAGAAATATATGAAAAACTAGCAAACCTTTTTAACTTAACTTTTTATTTGAACATGATTTTCCATCTACTACTCACTGTATGTTCTCTCTGGTTATACTAAACATATTGGATACAATGATTGGGCACTTCTATTGCTATAAATTGGGTGAAATGCAACACTCAATATGGCCCCAATGATTGACGATTATCTGGGGAAGGGGCTCTGTACGGAGGCTTGTGAGGCTTTGCCAACCTGTGTGCTTGTAACGTGACCTCAAAAAAAGTTGCTAAGAGCCCTAAGCAAGCAGTACGAATCTCATTCTGGTTTTAAAAAGAAATCGGATTAAAGAAATGCAATAAAATGAATGGTCTTGTAATGCTGTGTTTAGTGTTTAAGGCAAACATGTTGGAGTCACAAAGTTTAAAGCTTAGTCCGAAATCGCTCACTATCCACTATATAGTGCACTATATCGGGTGTCGGCCATTTTGTAGTGGTGTCCAAAAAATGAGTGAAAAACTTAATTCCCTACATTTATTCACTACTTTTTACCCATAATGCACTTTGATTTTGAGGGTTCATTCGACACTCGCTCACTCATATTTTCCATGATGCAACCGGAAACGAATACATAACTGGAATCAGCTGAATGATACTAACAGCAAAGAGTATGGATTAGAAGAACAAGAGACGAAACTCTGATGCGTTTTTGGCAAGAGCCACTAGGTGGCGCTTCGGTAGCGCGGCCGCCATTTTGGAATGAAAATTCTCACAGCCAATTCATTCTCCACGAATCTCACAGCCAATTCAGAAGCGCAATAGGAAGTTTCTTAAAGGGCGTGTTGCAGGTTAACCACCACTGTCGATTAATGGGTACATAAATCACTCAAGATATGTGTATAATTTTTAAAATGTCTCAAAAATGGTCTTAAAGAACACTTTTTTTAAGTTTTTGGTATTAACGTTTTTTTTACGCAATTCTGCGATGACGTCACGTTGGGTAGAAGTGGAGAAAGCCTCAGCCAGAGCCATAGAGATAGATGAGACATTTATTGCTGTTTAATACTTACGTATACAATTTGGAAATCATATATACATCCTAGGAAATATATAATGTGTTATACTGCAAAGTTACCATGCTAATTATTATTTATGATATCTGTGGAGATAAATAAAACTTCGCAAATCTGCTGATTTGATCCATTCATGTCCTGACCACCAGGCTAGAGATTTTTAAACATCCTTAATCCACACTTACTAGTCTATCAAATAATATCTCAAATATATTGTTTTGTGAAATAAAAGGATGCCTTGTTATATTGTTTATGCGATTATAACGAATCACACGATCATTTTATACGCAGCAGTCAGCAGCTGCAGCACACTCGGATCCGACCGCATACATACTGTAATAAACAGGCGTTCGGCGGCTTTTTACATCACGCCAGACTATGCCATTTGAGGAGGAACCGCTCATTGATCACCGTATTTTAATAAATCCTGTACATGTTTGGACCTGCCGAACAGGTTGAGCACTTTCATATACTTTGTTGAGCAGAGAGGCTGCACTTTGACCAGCGGGCTGCGGGAACTGGCGCACATCACGCCGCCAGACGGTGTTGTTAACTCGAAACGTATAACTATTATCAGATCGACCCACCGGGAAAGTCCCGACTCTCTCGATTGCCATTCCGCTACTGGCTGTAAGAAAGTGAGTGCGTTTGGGTCGCTGGTCCCCGCAAACAGATGTGACGTGCCTCACTCACCTTCCAGGATTAGAGACATGCTGCCAAAACCGTTTGTGCTGAAGATCGCATAAAGTTACACCCATTTCAGGCAGGATCATAGACCCCCTCAAGCCAGCATGCACGAGTATGTTAATTGTTTGTTTACTTTCTACACGAAGATATGCTAACGTTATGCTATCTGGCTGTCTGCCTATCTCTCTATACTAGCCTATCCATCTGTCTGTCTGTCTGTCTGTCTGTCTGTCTGTCTGTCTGTCTATCTATCTATAATCTGCGCTATCAGAACTGTACTTTACTCGTCTTTCTATAGTCATTCTCAATGCTCTCAATGCGGCTTTGGTAAATTCTCTCCCCAGCGTGACGTCATACAGTGCGTTGTGGGGGAAAGGAGAATCATTGCAAACCGCTGTACTTTTTCATACTTTTTCGGGTTTTGTGATACCCAACAACATAAAATACAATGGATAACACTTTAAATGGTTATTACACACAAGCAAGTTGCACAAATTCGTAAAAAAAAAAAACCTGCAACACGCACTTTAAATTAAGCCATCAGTAAATTTTGTTCACTTGCCTGCACCTACAATAAATGCTGTTTTGTCTTGTATGTATGTGTTGTGTTGTTGTTGTTACCAGTTGTGGAATCCAATCATTAAATAGATACACATTTGAGGTAGTTTTTGGTTGGCTTATTATGTAATTCTATTTTATGCTACTTTACACATTTACTACTATTATTAGTTACCAACTCCACTAGGTATGAAATATATTTTGTACATATTCATCTCCTGGATCCCACTACAAACATGATAATCTTATAGAACATGATGCATTGCTATGTCTGTTATCCTATAATTGTCACTTTTGGACAGTGGGTGTGTTTTTGTTTAACTTAATCCATTTCGAGTAATGTATATGTGTGTATATGTCTATGTATATGCAGCCTGATCTCACAAATTTTCGTTGGATAGTCACGAAATTTTTTGCTAATTTTTCCGTGCCATTCTCACTGATTTCCGCATTTTTCCGTGGCATTCTCACGGATTAGTTACTCAACTATTTTGTCCTATTGTAGATTTACATAAAATGACATCCCTAACCAAACCTAACCAAACCCAACTCTAACCCCAACGCCAGGCGACAATTGTTTAAAGTTTAGAAAATATAAAAGAATAATTCAGAAAAAAATAGTATAAACCAATACTTAAAGTGACATACTAACGACTTTAATGTACTTTTTTTATAAAGTAGCTGATATTGCCATAGCGACAACAAGAAGCTAGTGGATAGTGTTGGGGAGGCGCTCGTTTGCAAACGACATATCACTTCTAGCCGACTCCCAAGTCGCTCTCATTCCAAAATGGAGGATTCGTAGGGCTGCTGGTGGGCGCTGGTGTGGCAATGGAACGTTCTATTGGCTTTCACTTCTTGTCAATATAGGTTCTTTGCTAACAGTAAACACCAAAAATGTAGGTTTATAACTTTTGTTAGTTTTTGTTGTCAGTCATTTTCTACCTTTTAAAAACAAAATAATTGCTATATCTTTTATTTAACATCTAATACACATTTTAATCGTGTATAATGTGTGAATAATATAGATTTAATTGTTTAATATTTTATTACTGGTTGCCATCTACTTTAATATATACTTATCATATCTTTTCTATCTATTACGAGTAACACTAAGGCAGTGTTCTTCACTCCCAACCCTGGAGAGCCGGTGCCCTGCAGAGTTTAGCTCCAACCATAATCAAACACACCTGCAAGCTAATCAATGTCTTCATGAGCACTAGAAAATCACAGGTAGGTGTGTTTGATTAAGGTTGGATCTAAACTCTGCAGGGCACTCCCAGGATTGGGAGTGAAGAACACTGCACTAAGAGGTAATAGCGAGTAGCTAAAAGCCTCATAAGAAAGTCACACTGCTGCTATGTGATTCATTGTGTTTGGTAGGTAATACGAGTGGTGTATCCTCGAAAATCATGTATAATTATTTTAACATTTAATGTGTACTATTAATAAATAAATAATAAATTAAATATTAATTTAGTGTGTTTCTGTTATGTTTCACTGTCACAAATAATCACGTCGGCGAGCTTTTTTGTGATTTTACAACGGCGACTTCAAAAGCGTGTCATAACTCTCTCTTTATACGACTCTGGACTTTACCATTTCACAGTAGGCTACAATCAATAGTCACACAGGTGTAAGCATAGATATGTATAAAGGCTAGATGTCTCGCCTACGCTGCTGGCCAATTGAGTGGAACGTCCGCATTTGGCGGCCATCTTACCACAGGCAGCTCGCTCACTCATAGCATTGAGTTTTAATAGTGCAGGTAGGCCTACTTTTACTTGACCACACAAATTAAGCTAAAACAAATATAATAAGACAGCATGCCAACCTTCAAAAGTGGTTTTTGCTATTCAGCATTTATTTTATTAACAAAATTTTTTATATATAATGGATTTCTTTATGCAGTTAATTAATAAACAATCGGTATCGGCCTTTCTTAAGCTATTGCCGAAATGCCGATGGTTTCAAATTCATCAAAAATCGGACAATAAATATCGGTGGCCAATACATCGGTGCATCACTATAAGAAACCAAACCGTTTGAAAATTGGTAGAAAATTTTAAAGTACCGGCACCATTAAAACTCAATGCTACGAGTGAGTAAGCTGCCTGTGGTAAGATGGCCGCCAGGTGATGACATTAAAGACTCCACTGTAACACATCAAGCCTTTATAAATATCTGTGGGTGTAAGGGTTTATGACGAATCTCTGCGATAGCTCTCTCACTCATGGTATTTACGTCACTGTACGAAATCGCTCAATCATTTTCATTTGCTTCTTCCCCATATAGTGGACTCTATTGTCATTCTCTATATAGGGAATAGTGAATGAGTGAATGAGGGAGAGGTATCAGACACAGTATAAGTGTGAATGTTTTATTGGACTTTAACGGTAAGAGAAGTAGAGAAATGCATGATAGAAAATAAAGGTTTGAAAATAAAGATCTTTTATATAACTTAAAAACATTATTTAGAAAAAGTTGCATAGGTTTTGTGCAAATCTGTAATGGAAATGACAGCTGTCAAAGTACACTTACACGTGAACGCAGGATGTATTAATTATTGTATTTTTAACAATAAATCAAATCTTTAGATCCTCTAATATTGTCATTAACTAAGGCAATGAACTGGGCTTGATTAGTTACACCAGTGGTTCGCAAACTTTTCTGTGTTGCACCCCCCCCCAACACCCACTCCCCACACCAAACCCCCCAAGTAGGATGCATCTCTTAGCGCCACCCAAAAGTACTACTAACAATTTCTGCGTTACACTAACTATAGTATAATAAGACTACCAGAGTTTTACATTTGACATTCATTATACATTAGATTTCAAACCCATTCAAGTTAGCTAAAATGTTTAAATGCAGTGTTAGATGTAAATAAGCATGTAGATAAACTAAATGTAAATAAAATGCTTAGGAAATCCTTTTGCTTGTGTTCAGTCTGATGAAAAGAGAAAACCAGAAAGATAAAATGAGCAGTTCTGCATCCTACGAATAGCTCTGTGTACGCCGCCATGTTGGCTCAATGTTTTTACCTCCAGGGCGCAGCACAGGTCATGTGACTGGAAACTAGTTTTGACTTGAACGACAAACCAGGAAGAAATATTATATTACTAAGGTGTCAGGAGAACAGAAGCCATAAGGTAAAGTGATGCGATTCATATCTTAAAATATTATCCATTTGAAGGCCTATGTTTATGGAAAAACAGGAAGCAAAGTTGTGTATTTGAAAATCTAACAAATTTTAAATATTTGTCTCAATACAGGATTTAAAATGATGAAGTGTTAAATAAAACATATTCACTGTATTTCATAGGCACAGAATCTTTAAACATTCTACCTAATTAATGTATAACTATTATTGTTAATTATACATCTTTTAATCTTTTAAATAGCTTTTATAAAATTTGTTATCTTTTTGTAGATCCGTTTTTATTTTTTTCTGTGTTGTGTTGACTCCAAATTTGTTATGCAGAATTTATTGTTGCTTTATAAAGAATTAGACATTGTTAACAGACTCAGTGGCATAAAGTCTCACTGTCCGTCTATTTCTTTATAGCCAGAAGCAACGACATTAACTTCTACAATATGGAGCTTGAATTTTTCACAGATCAGAGGTTATTTGACATTTTCTGCAAAAACAAGACAAAAATATCTACAATAAGTGACCCAGGGATGCTTCTTCGCCATCTTAAAGATAATAAAATCATTACAGAAGCTCATCTTGAAGTAAGTGTCACAATGCAACAAATAAACAAAATGTGGAAACACTGAAAAAGCATTAAAGGGGCGTTGAATTTGTCGATTTTATTGTTTTATACTGTTGTCTGAGGTCTACTTATGATGTTCGCGTGGTTTTTACATTCAAAAACATCAAAAACAATAAGTTATAGGCTATTTTGTAACATGGATTAGTGGCTCTCTGGAGAAAAGCTTCGTTTGAAGGGGCGGGCCGCATTGAAGAGCTGGACGTAAACACCCACTGCTATGATTGGACGGCTTCATTCCCCGTCATTACATGTGGGGAAATGTTATAAAAACATTAATGTGTGAAAATAGCAGCCGAACACATATATGTTTGAGCCACAAAAGATTCTGGGTGCTAAAGATGATACACATAAATGACAATACGTATAGTAAAGTAGTAACAAAACTTTAAACTCGAAGTGACCAAAGTACCGTATACAACACAGTAAGCGCGCATCATAACTAAACTGCGGCTGATAAATCCTTATCAATAACTTTGTATATTTCTATTGTGCTTGTGAGGTTGCTCTTAGATACACGTAACGTTACATACCACAGTTATATGATAAAAAAGCTTTGTTGAGTGTTTGACCGTTCAAACGCAACTTGCCTAAATTACCGTATACAACACAGTAAGCGGGCATCAAAATCTAAATTGCAGAGGATAAGTCCTTCCTTTGCATATTTCTACCGTTAAATTACAATCGTATTGTTAAGTGTTGTACCTTTATCAATCGTTTAATGTTTTTAGTAAATTAAAACAGTCAAACATACGTGTTTAGACACGGATGTTACAACAGGACATATCAAGCGATCTCTTCTAACAAAGCAATAGTGAAACGCAGTAACTTAAATAAAGTAAAATGTCTTACTTGCTGTGTCATTTTCGTCAGATCCAATATTAGTGGTGCTTTTAATCACAGTCTCTCTGCAAATCCAGCATCGACTTGCTTCTTTACAAGTGAATCCGCACAGTACACAAGGTAATCAAACACTCCCCACGCGAGCTGGAACTCTTCAAAAACAACCTTTATTCACACATTCCTAATGTTATTTTCCGAGCCTCCAAATTAAAATATTCAGCTTCTGTGTTGTTCCCACGCGGTTCTTCCACAACCCTAGTCTTCGTTACCATGGTTACTCTATCATAACAGATCACCGCGTCAAAATAAAAGTCTCTCAGAAAAAATTTATTTAAAAGTCATTTTGGGTACATTTGTCAATCTTTAAAGACATGTTTACTGATTGAGACACACGTGTGTCACGCGAAGCTGTGGGCGGGGCTACAAAAGTGGTAATTGTATTTGGCTATGGGGAGGAGCTTCAATTCTACTTTGACGTCATAGATTTCCGAATTCCACACTGGAGTGTTTAGCTGGCTTGGTGCCAAAAACGGTTATATTTCAGTAGCACGGACGTTTTCAGTTCTGAAACTTGTAGGATGTTCATTTAAGTATGATGACCTCTTATATTACAAATTATCAAGTTAAAATTGAGTTTTTGATTCACCGCTCCTTTAATTATATGGTTTTTTGAACACATAGCACATACCCCACTGTATGTTTCAAGAGAGAGTGTTTTTAGTAAACATCTGAAACAATAAGGTTACAAATCATCCAAATTTGTTATACTTCTTACTTTTGAAGTTGATGTGGTAGTGAGTGCTTCGAATATCCATCATGTTGCTTTGTAATAAAAAAAAACTTGTTGTGATAGGTAGCAAAGTCCCGATCATTAGCAAAAAATTGACATTATTTTGAAAAAAAATTAGGAGGTTAATTTGACTTAACTAAACATTACCCCATTAAAACTACTTATTTTTATTGGAATAAATTATGTTATTTACTGTAAATGCAAATTAACCCAGTTATGTGAAACCGGTGGACATATAATTTTTTAGAGTAGCAAACAAACATATTTTATGCTTTAAACTTTGCTTTCCAACTCTTTGATGACATTTTTTCTCTCCTTTTTGTTTATTATAATAATTTTTTTTATATGTTTCATCCACCCCTTTATGTCTCTTTTCTTCTTTAATGAAGAGTGCACTTGACCCGGAGAACAGTGATGAAAATGTCTATAAGGTGTTGGACTATATTGAAAAAAAGGGATCAAAATGTGTTAGAAGATTTTGGAAATGTGTGAATGAGAAGCATATCTTGGAGCGGTACCCTCAAATCTTTGAACTGACTCAATCTTTAGAGCAGGGTGAGTTTTGTTAATATTTCTTTCTGTCTGTTTATCTGTCAGTCAATCAGTTGGTGAATCTACATTCAGGCCCGGCGCCAGGATAGCATAATAATGTACACGTTGTGTCCACAGATTACCTGCTCCTTTTCATTTGTTTATTACCTTATTTATTACTGCTACCTATTATTGCCTGTATATACACATTTGACTTTTATTATTAAATCGACTAACGATCATAAATTTACTCAGTTTTCTCTTACCTAATCTCATGTAAATGTCTTCAGTGCCATTTTTCATTTGCGCACTGAAGACAACTACCTGATAATTGCAGTCATTAATACAACAATTTAATTAATAAAGTGCATTTATCCAAAGTTTATGATTGAATTTACCTCATCAATAATGCTTTAATTTATGTTTGTTAAGAAACTGGGGGGCACACATTCTTTTTTTCAGAGTTGCGTAAATATTCACCTGCTGGGAGTCATGTTGTGGAGAATGCAAATGAAGCCACTAAAAGATCAAACAAAAGAGAAGCAAGAGAAGAACCTAGCACCACTTTTACAGGTATACATATATTTAAAATAGTGCGGCAATGCCAGGAGGTAAAGTGTAACCATTATTTGTAGTTACTATAATGTATGAAAAATAGTAAAAGGGAAAGAAAAAAGTAAAGAAAAAAACAGGCACAGACAATCACAGAAATTTATTTTTTTAAGAATAGTTTTGCCATATGCCATCAGGAATTAACATTTACGGAGCAGACACTTTTATCCAAAGCGACTTACAGTGCATTACAAGCTATACATTTTATCAGTGTGTGTGTGTGTTCCCTGGGTTAAAACCCATGACCTTTTGTTCTGCTAATGCAATGCTCTACCTCTGAGCTACAGCAAAGGAATACTATTGCCATAATGAGGTATACCTGCATTGCAACAAGGTCACACATCACACTCTCTCTGCATGTGGTCTTGCTTTTTGGACTGATCTGGGCTGCGTTCTCCGAAACTACCTTAACGCTACGTCGTTCTTAAGTTGTACCTTAAGCTGTACCTTATCGCTAATACGTGTTTTCCGAAACGTTCTTAGTTACGTATCACTTCTGTAAGTCGTTCGTTCGGAAGGTTGGTCTGGAGCACTCTTAGCTATACCTTATCCCACATGACTCCACTAGGGGCTTCATAAAAGCTTACATTGCAGTCTATATAACTAAATATTTGTAAAAAAAAAAAACACTCCGTGTTTAATTAGGCAAATATTTTTATATTTAAAGAATAAACCATTCACATAATTAGACATCATTACATTGATGGTTGTTAGATTTTTAACTATGTTTTCCAAAGGGACATCAACTGCGAACTATTAAATGCTACAGGATTAAGAAACTATTTAAAGAATATATTTTGGGTGATGAGTTGGTGAAACTGGCAGCTATTGTCAGGAATCTCCAGGTAGGAGATAGAGTGAAAACCCAATTGCAGGATAGATGAACAAACAGGCTTTATTATAACAAAAGATACAAAACAAAAACCCACGAGGGGGTAAAACAAGGCAAAGATAAACAGACAATAAATATAAAACTGACACTAAACTAGGACTGAACAAGACCTGACTACAAAACAATAAACTTGAACAATTTCCTGACAATACACTAACTTACAGATAAACAGGTAAATCCAGACAAAGGCACAAATACTGGTTTAGAGTCAAGACAGCACAAGTATCACATGAATCTTTACAAACGAATCGGCACAGGACAGAGAACACAAGGGCATTAAATAGGGAACAAATCAAGAGGGAACAGGTGACAAGGGTTAAACAATAATGGGATGATTAACAGGGAAACGAGGGGGTGGAGTCAGGAGACGAGACATACAAACACAAACAACCTGGGCCTGCCATGATCCTGCCTCAAGACTGGAATAATAAAATGACAAGAGGGCAGAATCATGACAGAACCCCCCCCCTTAAGGAGCGACTCCCAGACGCTCCTCAGGGGAAACACTAAAGACGGGACATGACAGACTGCATACATGACAGAACCCAATGAAACATGACAAATAACAGCAGTGGCAAACAATGGAGAATTACAAAAGGGTTGGGGTGACACAATAAAAATAAACAAGGGAGGGGGGGGAGGGGGAACAGAGTTTATAGGAGAAGGTCCAGGTAGGGTGGGCTTGGGTGGGCAAAAAGTCTTAGGACCAGGGGAATCAGACGAGGGCTGAGGACGAGGACGAGGAGTACGGGCAAGTTTAGTGGGGGTCTTGGAAATAGGTCTGGGAGGAGACACATGAGGAACAGTTCCAGACTGGACAAACTGAGACGGGACAGGAACAGTTCCAGGGTGGACAAACTGAGACAGGACAGTGGCAGGGTTGACAGGGGGAACGAACGGGAACATGGTTGGGTTCCATGGAGCAAAGGGGGCAGACATGGGAGCAGGACGAGACAAAACAGGGCTGGCTGGGTAGGGAAGAGGGTCCAAGGAAGACATGGAGACGGAGGCAGACACAGATGGCGAGACAGAGTCCAAGACAGGGGGCGCTGCATCCGGCAGCGGTGGCGAGACAGGGGTCGAGACAGGGGGCGCTGCAGCTGGCTGTGGAGCCGTGACAGGGGGCGCTGCAGCTGGCTGTGGAGCCGTGACAGGGGGCGCTGCAGCAGGCTGTGGAGCCGTGACAGGGGGCGCTGCAGCTGGCTGTGGAGCCGTGACAGGGGGCGCTGCAGCTGGCTGTGGAGCCGTGACAGGGGGCGCTGCAGCTGGCTGTGGAGCCGTGACAGGGGGCGCTGCAGCTGGCTGTGGAGCCGTGACAGGGGGCGCTGCAGCTGGCTGTGGAGCCGTGACAGGGGGCGCTGCAGCTGGCTGTGGAGCCGTGACAGGGGGCGCTGCAGCTGGCTGTGGAGCCGTGACAGGGGGCGCTGCAGCTGGCTGTGGAGCCGTGACAGGGGGGCGCTGCAGCTGGCTGTGGAGCCGTGACAGGGGGGCGCTGCAGCTGGCTGTGGAGCCGTGACAGGGGGGCGCTGCAGCTGGCTGTGGAGCCGTGACAGGGGGGGCGCTGCAGCTGGCTGTGGAGCCGTGACAGGGGGGCGCTGCAGCTGGCTGTGGAGCCGTGACAGGGGGCGCTGCAGCTGGCTGTGGAGCCGTGACAGGGGGCGCTGCAGCTGGCTGTGGAGCCGTGACAGGGGGCGCTGCAGCTGGCTGTGGAGCCGTGACAGGGGGCGCTGCAGCTGGCTGTGGAGCCGTGACAGGGGGCGCTGCAGCTGGCTGTGGAGCCGTGACAGGGGGCGCTGCAGCTGGCTGTGGAGCCGTGACAGGGGGCCCAGGAGGAGACGGAGTAGATGGACTGGAAGCTCGCTTCTTTCTCTTCTTCCTTCTAGGTCGTGGAGCAGATAAGGTGGGTTTCGCCGTGGGCATGGTGGGCTCTGTGGAGGATCCATCAGACACTGACTCCCACGAAATCCTCCTTCCTCGCTTACCACGCAGACTGACTGACAGAGCAGGGTTCTCTGGAGTCACAGTGGGCAGACCTGGATCTTCCAGGGAAGCGACGGCCAGGACACAGCCCTCAGGGACAGATGGCAGTTGGGTAGGTGGTCTCACCACAGTTGGACCCCTGAGCTCCTCACGATTCATTGTGTAGCGAACCTGATCCACAAAGCCCAGGGGCTCCAACATTCTCATCTCTGAGGGTTTGAGGGGTTCGTTGAGGCAGCGGTTGTAGATACACTTCAGTTCAGCCTCATTAAACCCTGAGTCCCTAGCAGCAGCGTGAAAGACAGCAGCAAAGGACCGCACATCGGCCTCCCCCTGTCTGAGGCCGAAGAGAAGATGAGCCTGGTGGGCTCGTAGGGCAGACATGTTCATCCTACCTGCTGGGTTCTCAAATGGCCGATTCGTCTTGTCAGGAATCTCCAGGTAGGAGAGAGTGAAAACCCAATTGCAGGATAGATGAACAAACAGGCTTTATTATAGCAAAAGATACAAAACAAAAACCCACGAGGGGGTAAAACAAGGCAAAGATAAACAGACAATAAATATAAAACTGACACTAAACTAGGACTGAACAAGACCTGACTACAAAACAATAAACTTGAACAATTTCCTGACAATACACTAACTTACAGATAAACAGGTAAATCCAGACAAAGGCACAAATACTGGTTTAGAGTCAAGACAGCACAAGTATCACATGAATCTTTACAAAACGAATCGGCACAGGACAGAGAACACAAGGGCATTAAATAGGGAACAAATCAAGAGGGAACAGGTGACAAGGGTTAAACAATAATGGGATGATTAACAGGGAAACGAGGGGACGGAGTCAGGAGACGAGACATACAAACACAAACAACCTGGGCCTGCCATGATCCTGCCTCAAGACTGGAATAATAAAATGACAAAAGGGCAGAATCATGACAGCTATACAGCGAATCCTACGATTTCATTTGTGCATTTCATATCCGTTAAATCTTAGTCTACCGGCAAGTATTTTAGCTGCATAAATAAATCGGGTAAAATAAAAAATAAGAAACTAATTAGGATTGTTCATGTTATTTTTAATGTTTTATAACTTTGAGGCAACTGCATGCCATATTCTTTATAAACATTCAAAACAAACTGCGAACTTGCTTATAGTCTCCTAAAGTCAACACAATTTCCACATTAAAACTAATCAAAGCTAAAATCTAAAGTAATCATAATATATATTTATTATATATTATATGTTATATGTTATATTTGAGGTAGACAGACAGGCTCCAGAAATGCGTCCATTAAGCTTTATCCGCATTGTAACGAGGCTGCTTGCGCATCCACTGTCCAAGCACAATTAACGCGTGAAATAATGAACAACAACAGTTTGTTTTTATATATTTTAAGTGTAATGCACAACCAATTACTTGCACGACCCACTTTATTCCCCTGGGCAACGCACTTATTGGGAACCCCTAATATAATTTATCCTTTCAAGTGAAGGCATAGCGGATGAATTAGAGCAGTTTAAACATGATACGTTTGGAAATAAAGTTGCGGGTTTTGCACGGGTTTGATATAAATTATAGAAGGTTGAATTTAGTTGTTTTTCAATTTGAAATATTTTTTAACAGATATTACTAATAAATTTAACTTGAACTATTTCTAAAATGTTTCTTTAATAAAGAACACCGCTATCTCATAACGCAGCGAAACCTTACATAAAGTGAATAATTGATTGTCGAGTAATCGATATCAACCTATTCAGCACCTCCACCATGGACAGCACCCGCTAAGGTTGAACTTAAGAAGGTTTACCTTAAGCAACATCCTAAGGTATAGTTCGGAGAACACACGTAGGAAAGGTATACCTGTAGTTAAGGTGTACCTTTTGAGTCTTCGTAGCGCGCTAAGAGAGAACGTTATCGGAGAACGCACCCCAGAATGTTTGGGCTCATTGGTCTATACATTTACTACTACACCATAATGCATACAAGATGGCAGCTTGGTCATTTCATCCATTCTCTGTCTTCCCACAAGAGACCCAAAGGGATTTTTATCCCATGGACACATCACAGAATCTGTGGGACATCCCTTCTAATGAAAGATGGCTTCCTGTTAAGTGTGGGGAAATTGAGGCCTTACTGGACCGAGAAGGCCTGTATAAACGTAAGATCTATTCTTTCACTCAGTAAAAAATAAGATTGCATTCTGAATAGGCATTTACTGTAACACCATCTTAAGTTGGATGAACATAATGTAAACATCCAGGGGCAGTTTCCCAGACAAGGTTAAACTTTAAATAGGATTACGCCTAAGTAATATTAGAATATTTAAGTAGTTTTTATAAACATACCTTACAAAACATTATTATGACAAATCTTAAAGAAAGTCATGGCACCGCCATTCTGTATTTTAAAATATGTGAGTGCAGGCTGTTTTCAGTTAAAGGGTAACTACACTTTTTTTAAAATATCCTAATTTTAGAGTTAAACATTTGATTTTTACCTTTTTGGAATCCATTCAGCCAATCTCCCGGTCTGGCGATACCACTTTTATTTAAGCTTAGCATAATTTATTGAATCTGATTAGACAATTAGCATTGGCAAGGCAAGGCAAGTTTATTTGTATAGCACATTTCATACACAGAGGTCATTCAAAGTGCTTTATACATAAAGATGAGAAAACAAAAAATCAAAGATACATGAATTTAAAATATCAATTAAAAGAAAATAAATGTGATTTTAATAAAAACTGTTTAAATGTGTGAAAAATAATAAAACAGGAATAAAAGTATAAAACAGTTAAAAATAAGAATAAAAACAAGAGAAAATATAGCTGCAAGCAGCGATTGCCAGGGTTCAAGCGATTTGGGACCTTAAAGGGGTCATAGCGTGAAAATCTGACTTTATCCATGTGTAAGTGCTATAATTGGGTCCCCAGTGCTTCTATCAACCTAGAAAATGTGAAACAGATCAACCCAGTAACTTTGTTTGGGGAAACCATTCTCTGCAACCATGTGAAAAATTAGGTCGTTCAAATTTGGCCTGTTTTGTGAGGTAGAATTACAATAATACCGCCCCCTTTATATGCACTATCCAACCACAGCACTGCCATTTAGTGCAGAGAGAAAAAAAATATTGACAGCTCAATTGAGTTTCAATTGCAACAAACCACCATGATTGTGATCAGTGTTTGCATTTCATCAGCTCATTTGCATTTTCAAGGAAACACCCAAAAACGGCACAATTTTGGTCAGGCCTACAAAGTGTCAATTTTAACATGCTATAATAAATGATATGTGGGGTATTTTGAGCTAACACTTCACATACACACTCTGGGGACACAAACGATTTATTTTACATCTTTAAAAAAATCTCATAATATGACCCCTTTAAGACCTTTAAGGGCATGCCTGTGCAGATTTGCTGCATTGTTATCAAATCTACTGAGAATCTGAAATACTAACATGTTACCAATTAGGTACATTTTCTGAAGAAAATATGATGTGGTCCATGCCGTGGCAAGATTTGCCACACAAAATGTTTCAAAAATTGTTAACATGAGACAAAACAGCCCACCACAATTTCTCTATGATGTTCTGATATAAAGATATAGGTCTCACAGGGCTAACCTATAACACAACAATGATGAAGAATAAGCTTACACACATACATGCATTTACACACAGAAGCAGAAATGGCAGGGTTAGGAAAAAATACTTTGAAATAAATCACCATAACTCCATATGCTTGGTGTCCTTCAAGAGTTCATCAACCTATTTAAATGTTTCACCTTTGTCAGAATGTCACATGACTGTAAAAACGGATACCGTCAGAATGATTGACGAAATGTTTATTTAACATAATAACAATGACTTCATAAAGTTAAATCATGTATCCATTGATGAAACCTGTGAACACAATTTCATTGAGTATACATTTTTTAATAATAAATAATAATTTTACAATTAAATTAACATAAAATTAGTAGTGAATATTGAAAAGTAAATAAAGATAGACACATTTTTAATTCAAATCCTAATAAGCATGCTCTTAAGTATGTTAATGAGGGTCTGTGTTTCACACAGAGAGTATATAAGAGAATACTGATTTTTGGATTTGGAAACAATAAAGCAATGTTAATTTAATTAATTAATTAAATTTTTAGGCTCTGTCATGTTAAATGGTCAAATAGTGGTATAGCTCTGCAATTATTGGCTTGTGATTTTTAGGCTGGGCCAATAAATAACTGATCCAGATATGTTTTCAATATCAAATTGTGTCAATAACAAATGTCATGTCATTTAGTAGATTTGCAGCATATTTGCTGGGGAGCATTTGTCTGTGTTCACTTTCATAAACTGCAGCTATTTAGTTGGGTTCTAGCAGGTCATTTATGTGAATAATAACCAATTGCATTATTACATGAGGTTTTGGGTGCAATACTTTGAAAAGAACGTATAAAAATGTAACTACTTTGTATTATACATCATGTCAGGACACGTTTATGTCATGGAAGGTAGAAGAGAATCCTAATGCTACTGATGTAAATACAGCCTGACATATATCCTCTTAATAGCAGCAATTCATTTCTGATGATGCTGAGAGTTTTGGAGATAATGGAAAACTTTAATCCATATCTTTAAACATGGGTGCTGCAATTCAGTCGTACAAATGGCACCTACACCACCGTGTGACATCACATAAAATCTATGCATACAACAGCAGGTATTCAAATTCATTAAATTTGATATATCTTTACACACAGAGGACAGAAAAAACAAAATAGTTTTTTTCATATAAACATAAACATCTAGAGCAGCGGTTCTCTACTCCGTTTCTGGAGGACCACTGCCCTGCACATTTTGTATGTTTCTCTCATCTGACACAATCAGTTCAGTTCATAGAGATCTCTACTATTGTGCTGATTATTTGAAACGGGTGTGTTGAGAACCACTGATCTAGAGAACTGTTTACTTCGCACACATTGTGTTAGACACAAAGGTTTTTTAGAAAGATGAACTAAAAATCCTCACAGACACTTGGAAACATAAGACCAATACTCCCATGAGTTAAGTTGTAATCACACACCATTAGGCGTGACTCGTACATGGTTAATACTGGTTGGCTGTTGAGTGGCATGTTTTCTAAGATATATAAATATCCTCATAGACCATTATAAGAACCTGAAAGTAGATGTTATGTGCAAAATAACAAGTAGGTCAGACAAATATTTATGTGTCAATGCTATAGTTATCGTTATTTGTTCTTAGGTTATAGCGCCACCTAGTGGAAAATCTCTGCAATTTTTGCACTTGCTATGGATATAAATGGCATCGACTTTAGCATATATGGTTGCAGACAAGGCACAGTATGTGGCTAATTGTTTAGCCCTCTTTTTGGGCAACCTACTGTAAGTTGTTGTAGCCCTGATACAACCAGTGTGTGTACATGCCCTAAAACACACACAGACACACAACACAAACACACACACATTTACAAAAGCAAGCAAAAATTGCAGTGTTGGTCAATAAGACTTAATACTCACAAACAACAATATACAAAGGAATAACATTGAGAAGCACTGATCTAGGGAACAGTTAAGGTAACACCCGTTGTTCTAGATGCAAATATTTCTTGAATAATGAGCCAAAAATCTTCACAGACACTTGAGAACATAAGACAAACAGGCCCGTCAGTTTAGTTGTAATCGCACACCATTACGCTTGACCATTACGCTGTACATGGTTAATGCTGGTTGACTGTTGGTCGGCATGTTTTCTAAGATATGTAATTATCCTAAAAGACCATTATAAGAATCTGAAAGCAGATTTTATGTGCAAAATAACAAGTAGGTCAGACAAATATTTATGTGTCGTATACATATGCAATAGTAATCGTTCTTTCTTCTTAGGTTATAGCGCCACCTAGTGGACAATTTCTGCAATTTTTTGCATGTGACCTCAGCCTTGGTCTATACATATGTGTACCAAGTTTCGTGTTGATATCTCATTCCTATCATAAATGATAGCCATTTAAGTATTTGTGGCCCCGCCTCTTCGTACTTTTGACCGTGGTGTTGCGACCACGAGTGCAAAGTTCCATTTTTTTTGATAATTATTGATATTCAGTGTCTAAGGAATATTTTTGCACTTGATTGGTTCAGATCGGTCAAAAAATCTAGGACTAGTTCGCAAAAGTAGGTTTAAAAGAAAATGATGAATATCAAACAAACGATTTGACTGAGACAAGTGCTTCTTGGGGAAAAGTTGTTCATTATAAGTACCTCTATTAAATGATATGAAGATCTTGTAGATATCTGAAACACTGCATAATACACAATCACTTAAACAGGCCGAATTTTTTCTTACACAGACCTTCATGGCCAAGAGACAAATGCGCAAATTTTTTGCACATGACCCCAGAATAGTCCCCTGTATATGTGTACTAAATTTGGTGTCGATACCTCTTTCCAATCCCAAGTTATAGCCATTTAAATCCAAGAGGCTCCGCCAATTGGGGGCGTTTGGGCGTGGCTGTGAGTCGAAAGTTCAATTTTTTTGATAACTTTTGATATTCACCCTCCAAGGAATATTACAACACTGGAATGGTTTCGATCGGTCGAAAAACCTAGGACTAGTTCGTTTTTATTTTTTTTCGACAAAATCGAAAATAGCGAAAAAAAATCATGACGGAAATGAAATCGGTATTTGTCATCATTAAACAGATGTATTTGAGTCTGGATTTGAATGTGATTACTGTTATCAACCATTATAAAACCATTTTTTAGCGCAATAACCATTGCGCTAAAAAATAACCAAATAGTTTCAATATTTTTCATATCAAAAACTTGACTCTTTTGTAGTTACATCGTGTACTAAGACCGACGGGAAATTAAAAGTTGCGATTTTCTAGGCAGATATGGCTATGAACCATACTCTTATTCTGGCATAATAATCAAGGACTTTGCTGATGTAACATGGCTGCAGCAGGCGTAATGATATTATGCAGTGCCCGAAAATAACTCCCCTGCCATTGAAAGGTACTAAGAGGACTATTTTCGGCTGCTGCGTAATATCATTGCACCTCCTGCAGCCATGTTACGGCAGCAAAGTCCTTGATTATTACGCCAGAATGAGAGTATAGTTATCTGCCTAGAAAATCACAACTTTTAATTTTTCGTCTGTCTTAGTACACGATGTAACTATAGAAGAGTCAAGTTTTAAATAGGAAAAATATCAAAACTCTTTGGTTATTTTTGAGCGCGATGCTAATGGTCTAATCAGATTCAATGGATTGTGCTAAGCTATGCTAAAAGTGCTAGCACCAGACCCGGAGATCAGCTGAATGGATTCCAAAACGGTAAAAATCAAATGTTTAACTCTAGGGGAGCTGGAAAATGATAATTTTTTTTTAAGTGGAGTGTCCCTTTAAGACAGCTCAAACAAGCATTTTAGTCTTGGAACGCTCCAAAATATATTTTAAAAAGACCTATTTTTTCATTAGATTCCCTTTCCTATTGGCTATAAATTGAAGAATTAAACAATACTTGCATATTTTCAATGTGTTTTTAGAATGAGAAATCAATGCAATGCTAAAAATCAATACAATGCTATCTGTCATGATCCTGCCAGAATGTAACAGTAATTCATAGTTCATGTGGCAGGATCGTGGTGATACCCATGTTTTGTGTGGTAGCAGCACATGACCTCTGTTGGGGCTGTGTGCTTCCGTGTCTTGTGTCCTCATTATTTTTATTGGTTAGCTCCCCTCACCTGACCTTGCCTTGTTATCTTGTTTAGTTTTCCTATTTAAGGCCCCAGTGTGTTCTGTCCTTTGCTGAATTGTTTTGGTTTGTTGGTTTGTTTGACAATTTTGTCATTGTTAAGTCAAAGTCAAGTAGTGTGTTTGTCTCGTCAGTTATTGTTATCAATTTATGTTATGTAATTTTCCCCCACGTGGGCTTTTGTTTATATAAACCTTTTTGAGTTCAACGTTTACCTGCACCCGTTCCTTGGCCGCCATGACAGCTATCGTTGTATATTGATTGATAATCATTTTTTGCACAATAATTGCATAAAAGTCCATTTACGTTTCAGGAGAACAAAAAATCATTAAAATAGAAGAACAACTAATTACACCTTTTCGGTTTGAGGAAATGGGTGGAAAAGGTCATGTAAAGAATTGGAAAATGAGTATAACATGCCAAGGTACCCAAATTAAGACTCTCATTGAGGTGAGAATAAAATTACTTTATTAATTTATTGTTTATATTATTTATTGAGCTCTAGTATGCGGAATACAAGTCTTGTGTTCATTACAATTTAATAACCGTATGTTGAATTAAAACCAATTTAACCATATGTTCTAAACGCTTGCTTTTTTATGTGTGTGACTGTGTGCAGTAAAATACATGATGTCGTAAATATGTTTATAATATTTTGATTAGTTCAGTGCATTTTTATTAAAGAATTACTTTGTGTGTATTTTCTTTTTCTTTTCAGAGGGACATTTTGAAGGTGCCTCCTCATGAGGGAAAACTTGTTCTTCGTAGATAAACAACATATCCTCTATATATATGATTTTTAATTTAAACCGCCAGGATAACTTGTATTTATATTACGCACTACACTATTCAGTCATGGGAAATAACGTACCAATTTATTTATATGATAGAAAACACAGCTTACGAGACAGTCACAATTTTTTCAAAAAGTATCAAATATTGCAAGAGGACAGGGGTCACATGATTGATTTATGTGAAGAAAAGATGCAAAACTATAAATACGAGATCCGTTGTAGACCTACTTGTAGGTGCTGCAGAAAAGTGATGTTATGTCATCTTTGATTGTAAATATTGGCTCTCGTGTGTCTCGTGACCAACTGCATTTGCATCAGATAAGCTAAGAATGTTAAGCGCTATTGGCTTTCGTGACAAATTGCACCACGCTCCAATTTTCCAGTTTATGTTAGAATGAGATCTGACTGTGGGTTGCATTCATGGATTTCTTCATATAAAATGATCGTATGGCTTCATTTTGCAAGGTTTGCGACCGAATTGTTTGTAATACATTTTACATTTAGGCATTTAGCAGACTCTTCCATCCAAAGTGACAGAAAAGCCATCAATATTTGTCAAGTAGAATTGGAAACGATACGTTTTAATACTTTTATATTGTTTTTTAATGTAATAAATACATTTGACTGTACTTTTACTTGCTTGTTGTGTTTTGTATGGTTGGGAACTGGTTGGGTTGAGGGAAAGCGTGGGGTTAGATCCTGCAAAATATCTTTTAAACCATAAATGTTCATGTAACTGTTTCTATATTTACAAATACAGAAAATTTAATGCGTCTGATCTGACGCATAAGGCAAAAAAGACATTAAAACATAACCTGCTTGCACAAAATTTGGACTCATAGATCTGTGTGAAAATTACATTTAATGTGATTAAAACAAAGCTACTACTTAGTTAAGTTTGATTATAACTAATGTTGTAATCTTTATCAAGGGACAGACCCATTTCAATATCATAATCATGAACAATTAAATGCATAATTAGTGCTTACAGGCAAATATGCATTAAACTGCTAGTTTATTGATTTTTGGGGTAAAGTTATTTTGTAGGGTTTGTTTGCTGTAAAGAAATCATAATACTGTTGTATATTGTTAACTCAAACTCAATTTTATTTAAGGGTAAGAGAGATTTTTATTCAAATTTAAGCTAAATTTGAGCTGGAAAATAATCCTTAAATACAAAATTCTGTCTGAACCCTACCAACCTCCCTCCCCCCAAAAAACATCTGGAATAAAAGTCAAACCAATCAGGATGCATCTCTAAATTCTTTTCGGGATTTAAAAAGTAAAACAATTGTTCGCTTTGCTCTTTATATCTTAAGAATGTGTGATTTTAAATATGATACCTTAAACTGGACCATAGCATTGTGAATGCAAGCTAAAAGTAACCATAAGCAAGTAAAAGATCATGCTGAATGAGTTTTCCCATTTTCAGCACCACAAAAACAATAATAACCCTTCCCCCAGTTTTTTTTGTCATTGTTTGTGTGTGTTGGTGTGGTTGTCATAACACAACTACACCCTCGATGTAAATCTTCAGTATGCCATTTTTCTTAAACTAGAATTGTTAATGAAAAGAAAAAGGAAAAGTAAAATATATAAATAAAAGGTGTGTGTATACAGTACTCTTTAGTCACAGTAGGCCGGGTTTCTAATGCTAAAATATAATTGTTATTATATAATATAATAAATGTTATCCATACATTTTCAAATTTAAAGTTTTACACAAAATGCAGAAAAAAATGCAAAGCACTTAATTTTTAATTACAGTTCGCCAAATTACAGTTATTACTTGCAGTCCTTCAAAGTGACGTTTTTTCTGATCCCATTTTTTAAACCCTAAAAGTGTGTAATGTTGCTAAAATAGCATAAAAATACCTGTAAAATGATAAAGCTCAAAGTTTACTGACAGGCGATTTATTTTCTTTAACAGAAATCGCTTTCAAAGCCTACAGGGAACGGCTGGTTTGGACTACAGTCCTCTACTTCCTGCTTTAATGACGTCAGTAGAACAGTTTTTTTGCTAAACTCCGCCCACAGGAATATGTCAGTCACCAGCTAAGCTAATGGCAAGCTATGCTGCTATCCAATCACAACACAATAAACAAACCACACAATCAGAACTCCATTTGAATTTATGAATGAGGGACTTCATAGAACAAGGAAGACATCAGCCCATTTTAGGACATTGAAAACAACGCTATACAGATAAGTAAAATGTGTGAAAAATAACGTGTTTTTTACACGTGAAACATGAACACAGGTTATACTGCGCAGTGTTAACACAATCAAAGCTTCAAAAACACAGAAAGAACGGGACCTTTAATAGAAAAAAAATATATAGTTATATAGGTTGAATGTTATATACTGTAAGTTGAATGTGCCAGCTCAAATGAGAAAAGTTCAGTTTCCATTTCCAAATGTAGGTGTGGTGTTTACATTAAAACAGGAATGTCAACGAGCTGCTTTACATTGGAGCTGCAGTGTGAAGAAGTGTCAGGTAGTGATTTTTAATGTTTTTTAGTGTACAATATTATATTATTTGTAACATTATATGACATTATATTATATATTATATTATATATTACATTATATTATACTAAACATTATATTATATATAACATTCATAATTTCATTATCACACCCAACATTTTGCACTAAAATACATTTGTAAGTTTTACACCTTTCCTCTGTTAATCTTATTAATTTACTACTATTAATCATCACAATCTTTATCAAAGGACATCAACGTTCCCATACCGAAATTGCACTGCATATTACCAGGATTAGAAGGATTGTTTTGCTTTACATAGAGATAAGTAGTCTAATGTCTGGTACCAATTGTTATAGTGTGCTTTGTAAAATTGCTTTTACATTGATATTTTAGAGGGTATGAAGGATAAACATTAATCTTTAAGGCAGTGGTTCTCAAACTTTTTTAGCGTGCGGCCCCTCTTCTGTACGGTGCATTCCTTTGCGGCCCCCCAAAGAAAAGGTATGACAAAACAATTCTAAAATTTAACATTTTAATTAAACAAAACATATTAAATTGTACAAAGTAGTTCTGTTGGTTAGTAGGCTTATTTTTAAGTTCAATTACACAGAATTCATGATAAATTAATGTATTTTATAAAATGTCATAAAACTGGGGCCCCCAGTCACAACTACCCCTCCCCCCCCCCCCCCCCGGGGGGCCCCCTAGTTTGAGAATCACTGCTTTAATTAAGGGATAATGAAACTTACAGTAAGATATTTTAGAACACTATTGTTTTTATTTTTATATTTTTTACTAGTTTCAGTGTTCGGGATCTTTCTTTTGTTTTTAATACTGTCACGCTGTAAAAAAAAATCTTTTTTGCACTTACATTTTTAAGTTAATTTAACTTAAAATTACAATTCATTTAAACTTTCTTGACTAGTGAAAACTTGCTAAAAAAATGTAATTTTTGTTGATTTAACTTAAAAACGATCAGATTCTGAGTTGTGGTCTGGGCCTGGAGCGATGGCTGGCTTGAATAACAAGAATAACATAAACAGATTAGACAGAAATCCAACTTAGAACATGAATAACACACACATACACACCCATACCGTTTTCCATTTGTTAATGACAAAAAATTTACAGAAGAGTTTTATATGTAGATTTTGTAGGTTTTTAGAAAGCATCTATGTAATGTGTCTGTCCAAACATGATATGAGACAGGATCTAAGTGCAGTTAAGTTTGCTATAATCCAATAATCCATGGTATGACAATAAAACAGAAACAGGAACAAGAATAACCGTGGCATGACACGAAGACAGCACATACAACTACATTTAATAACCAACAAGAGACAATGGAAACATGAAGGCTGTATATACAGAGAGTGAACCAATAAAAACATGACACATAGAACAAGGGAACCAATGAGAACATGACACATCAGGGAACAGGGAAACTAGAGACAAACATGGCAATGAATGATATCAAAATAAAAGACATGAACATGAGAACTTCAAAATAAGAGACATGACTACATGACAGAACCATTACACTCTAGTTTCTAAATTCTGATAAAAGTCAGTTAGTCTACTTGTATGTTCTCTTTAGCAGAAGCAAGTGGATTAAAAACAACAATACTATGGATAACTTATTTGACCTTTTCCGCCAAAACAAGACAAAGATGGCTACAATCAAAGACCCAATGATGCTTCTTCGTCATCTCAAGGACAATGATATTATTACAGAAAACCAATTTGTAAGCTTGATTTTGTTACCCTTATCATGGATGTCAAATAATAATAACTTTTACTCTTTTGTATGCTACCCCACATAAACAAGACTATTCAGGGCTGCGTTTTCCAAAAGTATCGTAGACCTAAGTAGGTCGTAAAAACGATAATATAAATCAGGCTTAAGGCCGTTTTCCAAAAGCATTGTAACTTAAGTAGTATTTGAAAATCCTTATAGATCTATGAGTGATCTGAAGTAATCATGAATCCATAAGTGCATGGTAACGCAAGAGGTTTCGAGGTCACTTGTATGACAACTGGCAACTTGTCTTGGCTTAATCTATAGGGGAGAGCGGGGTCGAAAGTAACACAGGGCGAAAGTAACAAATCGATTTTCTCAAGACCCTAGCCGTTTCTCAATGTCAAGGAAGGATCATCGGAAGCCAGAATTTCGAGGATGCTACGTCATCGACGTCCGTCAAAGGACTGTTCCAATGTCGAGGATCCTCGAAATTTCAGCCAAGGACTGAGTCCTTCGTTCGAGAAATATCCCATATACAGGAAAGGATGCATATGCGTATCCTTCGCGCTCTTCACGCGCTGAAATCACCCACAATCCTATGCGCGCAGCACCGAAAGCACACCTTTCAATCACGCAATGACGCAATGACGTGCACTTGCTAGCCTGTTCCATTTAACGTCTTCTCCGAATGCTTAAGAGGAGCCTCGCCTAGCCTCTGAAGGAAGTGACTTGTAAGGACTAGTCCTGCCAAGGAAGTATCTTTGACATCGAGAAACGGCTCCTGACTCCATTTGCATTTTATGCTATGGCAGCACGTTCAGCAGGTAACCATTGTTAGGGTTGCCAGATATCTCGTAATTTTGTCATCATTTACTGTACTTTCTTTTGTGTTAATAAAGAAATCGGGAAACTCAGCCCTGTACAGTACTGTACATTAAAGGACTTTGCCTGCAAGGGTTTTTTTTTGTACTGTTTTATACCAGCAAGTGGTACATTTTCTAAACTCTAATAAACTTTTAATACACAGTTGTACCACAGCTAGAAATACAGCAGATTGCAGTCAATGCAGCAACAAATAATGCACGTTAGCCTACATTGCTCAACTTTACAGATATAGAATTTTTTTTAAAACTTTACTGTAATTAAAATAGCTGTGACTGGTTTTTCTCAACATTTTTCTGTTTAATATCTTCTTTTATCATTAAGAAAATATATGAGCTCAATAGCAATGAAGACAGTGTGTACAAACTTTTGGAGTTTATTGAAAGCCGTAAACAACCTCATGTTGAAAAGTTCTGGAAGTGTGTGAACCAGGAGCATATTTTGACAAGGTATCCTGAACTGTCTGAACTGATCAAAAATGTAAACACGAGTGGCTTGAAGAGCAACAGTGAGAGTAACCAAGCTGGACCATCATCTCAGAGCACTAACACCCAGAAGACAGCTGGACAAATAAAAAAAAGTGAGTTAACTGAGCAGAAATACTAATATAGCCTACACCAGAAACCAAACCTGTGTATGTGTGTATACTATGGAAGTTTTTTTCTGACAATTTTAAATGAATTAATGAAACAAACTTTTTTTTACAATTTTATTATAGAAAACTGTAGCCTATACAAAATTGTGCCAAAATTTAAAATATATGATAATGCATTTTCACTACATCTTGAATAATCAAATTGAAAGGCAAATGTGAAAATAAACTGCAAATTCTTTTTAAAAGGTTTTCTATTAATGGTCACCCAAAAATAGTTTTTATTTTCAAAGTCAACTTCTATGCAAAAGACTCTGTGTACTGTAAAAAAAGAAACCTTTTTTATGTTACTTCAACTTAAAAAAGTAAGTTTAACAATTTCAACTTGATTTTATAAGCAATGTCAACTTATCACAAGCCAAAATTAAAATATTAAGTTAAATTGACTTGCAAAACCAAGTTGTTTTAACTTCATGCTGCACTTTTTTACTGTCTGAGGCAGTGTGGCCATGCCAGCTTGCTGACTTTATTGCTAGACTTAACAACTTTTAGACCCCTTTAGCGATGTTTCTTTCCGTTTGGATGAACCTCTCTGTACACATTCTGTGTCTCTCTCTGCGTCTATACTCTGTACATTGAGCTGAGAAGCATTCAGTTAAGACAATATGGAGCTGACGCGTAAATGAACTGCACACATACAAAACGGTATTTCAATGGGCCAGTCACTTCTATCTATATTGTTGGTTCCTCCTTTGTTTTGAAATGTAAACAATTCTTAAAACACTGTTTTGTATGTGCGAATCTAATGCAAATGCTGTTTTATTTGAATGAGCGTTTGAATCAGCTCTGTAAGCAGAGAAAACCTTCCATAGTATACGGCACAAATGTACAATTTTATGGTCAGTTCTCCGTTATACTGTATGCAACAACATCAACCCCCATGTACAATTTAGTCAACATTTTTGTCCTTTCAATTTTCTTCATTCAAGAGGGAAAAAAGGATCTCAACACCTTGATTAAGCACAAGAAACTGCTGCCTGTAACATGTGGGGATAAAAAAGCTGTACTGGTCAGAAAAAGACTCTTCAGTAAGTTACTTTATTATTTTATGAAGCTGAAATCACCCTCCATCATACAGTATTTGTCCTCTCCAAGGGCATCACTAAAACCAAAATGATATCCCACCATTTTCTGTCACCCTGTCTATGTTTACATGCACAAAATTTTGTCAATCCGACTGAATTTAATCCAATTAAAGGTTGGAACAATACAGTCTCCATGCGGCCTAAACATTGCAATCCGATTTAAATGTTCATTTGCATGTACATTATATGTAATCTGAAACAAACGTCTGTGCAAGCGCACAGCCAGGGTTCCCAGATTCGTGTATCAAAAAAACAGCTCAATGGACAAAAATATCCCAAAAGCATCCCAATGGGTATTTACAGCCCAAATGCCATCCTTTCATCTTTAACTCGCAGGAAAAAACGTGTGGAAACAATTTAAACTGTATCCCAAATCTGCACTCAAAAAAGCAGAGGACTTGGCAACGCCACGTAATGCACAGCATCTCTCGTCGAGTTCACGCTTTACTTTATCTATGGATAAATGTACAAAGTCAAAGTTGCCTTGCTATTGCATGTTTCTGTGACAAGAATCATCACAGGTAAATATAGACGTGAACTGAAACACAATTCTTCGTTGTATGTGCACAATATATTTTTGCATACGACTGAGAAAATATTACATTTCACGCGTTTGCATGCGTACTTTCTCCTGCTGATCGGATCACAGATAGGACACCACCCCCTTCAATACGATCCAAATTTGCATCCGATCGACCTCAATCGTATTGATTAAGGTGTTTACATGAAGGCTTTTCAATCTGATGGAGCCATCAATGTGATTACAAACTAATTATTTGTTTGCATGTAAACGTAGCTAATGTAATGTAGCAAAAAAAGGAGCAATGTAAAGATAAAAAAAGTATTTAAAAAAAATAAGCTTTAAGATTATAAGTAGTGCCCAGAGAAAAAACTTCAATGATGACTTTAATCTTCAAAATAATTTGGAAAGTGTAGATTTTGATGAATATTATCTCACATCCCATTTCACTCTTCCTTTCAGATGAAAAGAATTTTATTTCCATTGGGGGAAAGTACATAACCCCTGGAGAACTTGAGAAATTGGGTGGAAAGGGGACACAAAAAGACTGGAAAAAAAGCATAAAATGCTATGGATACACCCTTAAGACTCTCAATAAGGTGAGAAAAGGAATAACTGGTCATGTATATTGCCCACTTTTACTTAATTTAAATAAGGAAATTAAACATTAAACTATAGGTTACCTGTGTTGTAACTTGGTCCCTTTACTTGTTTTCAGATGGGTCTTTTAAAGTTGCCTAAACTTACAGGAATGAAGGTTACCGCCCGTAAATGATATTTTCATTTATTCTAATTTCATACTTCATGGATGTGTGCTACACTTAATTAGTTGTTGAATGTGTCTTACCATTCTTTCACTTACTAATAATTATTAACTAAATAAAGAGTTTCGTTGCAAAACTTTCAAAATTTTCAGAATTCTCGTTTTTTGGTTGTGCATTCCGATAGGCTGCACTACTTCCTGAACTTTATGGGATTTAAATCCTGCCAGGATTCAAAACTGAAAATAAAGCTCTGAAAGGTTGAAATTTAGTGTTCGCAAACTCAAAATCTTACAAAAAAAAGTTTTGCAACATCGAAAAATAAGATTTGCAAGCTTGCAAAATGTAAAAAAATAAAAATATATCTGCAAACATTATGTTGTTTTTGAGATTTCCTTTTTTGGAACCGCAACATCTTTTTTACGATGTTGCGCAAACAATTTTTCAGAGTTTCAAATTTGTCAGTGTTCTCCCACTGTATAGTTTGTTTTCCAGGTTTGAAACCTTGTAAATGGTGAACTGAAAACTGGTGTGCAAATAGGTTAAAAAAAGTTTTGAAACTCTGAAAACTGAGGTTTGAAAGGGCTAAACTTATTACATTACATTACATTTGCACTCCTTTGCAGACTATTTTTTCAGAGCTAAGTTTACAACACCCACTTTGCGGAGATACGCCCACAAAGTTGCGAGCTTGCGACTCACGTGATTTGTGGCAGCGTTGTCACGCAGCTCTGCTCTGAAACTCAGAGCGAAAATAAAGCCTCGCAACCTCACAACTTAAAAAAAAGCGTGGAGGGAGGGCCTTCTGCTCTTGGCCAATGCTTTGCTGTCTGCTGACGTACAGTCCAATCACAAGTCGTGTTTACTGGAAAGGTGGGATTGACCGACTTCTCCGCCAATGACGAAAGCGCACAGGATACGCAAACAGATGCACGGCTCTCTGGCCACAAATCGGTCAATTAGTAGCACCATAAAACAAAATAATAACATGATAACATAATAATACATGTTTTGACAAAAAATTTAAAAACGGATCTCGTTTTGCAACGAAACTCTTTTAATACAAATATAATAGTAAACATAATTAATATAAACAATAATAATATACAGTAACAAAATAAACCCTGCATAGAATAGAGTTTACACGCAGCCAGGAAACTATGTAAAACTTAATACAAAGTTCTTTCTCTCGAGTGTCACTTGAGGAAATGTTAAATTTCTATCAATAAAAACATACAATATATATCATGAAGGTTGGATCATTTTATGGTCTGTGATTTTGCTACAGATAAATGGGTTTTGGTGAGATTTCCTGACAGAGATTTTCGTCTTTGTGGATTCTCCGCTAGTTTCCGTGCATTTTCTTCTTCCTCTCTCCAGAGCTCGCGTTTCTTCCTCTCTAACTCCTCATCTTTATAATTCTCCTCCAGTTCTTTCTCCTTCTGTGCTATCTTTCTTTCTCTATGCTACAGTATCTTCTTCTGTTTCTCTCTTATCTTCCTTTCTGAAGCTGGGAAAAGGGACGTTGTGTAGCAGCTTCTGCCATTAACGGCCATCAAGGTCTCAATCTTCACCAGAAGTTTGCTCACCTGCTCAGAGTCTTCCACATCCTTGTTATTGAAGAACACAAATCCACCGCTGCACTTACGAATAAAGTCCCTGAGGTCTTTGTCTGAGCTGGCGATGACATCGTTTGGAGTCTTCCCCATCCACTACTTGAGGTCTTTACACATTTTCAGAACTGTTGTTTTTTAAATCATAATAAATTACACATGTAACTTCTTGCTTGAAATTATAAGCCATAGGTAATACTATCCCTGTGTATGAATATGTACTGTATACACTCTAAAAGTGCTGGGTTATTTTTTACAGTGTACACATTGCAATATTTTCAACCTAGCATTGAGTCAAAAAGTAAACCGAAATATTTTCTGGATTAATTTAACCCAGTGGTTGGGTTTGTGCCTTTTTAACTAAACACTGAGTTGAAAATAACCCAGCAGTGTATGTCAAAAGCAACATTTCAAATACATGTTCTTCAGTTAGAAGTCGTCTAAACAGTAGGGGAGAGTGGGGAACAAACTAACGCTTTTTGACTTTGGCTTTTTCATTCACAATTAATTTAAGTTAGATTAATATTTTTACACAATCAACACACACATCTCTGCTAAAAATTAACAATTAAAGTTTGTTTGCGGGACCCAGGGGCGAAAATCTCATCTAAATGTTGGGGGGGACAATAAACATAAAATTTTTCAAGAACAATTTTTGAAGGGGACACCAATAATACAGGCAAAATTGTACTTGCAAGGAAATGGGTACAGATAGAAAACGTTTCTCTTTCTCTATGAACGGACGCAAATTTAATTTTAATACATATGAATGCAGAGGTGAAAAGAGTAATACAATTTTCTACTTAAGTAATAGTAAAGTTACTTTAATAATATTTTACTTAAGTAAAAGTAAAGTTACTGGTCTAAAAATCTACTCAAGTAAAAAGTCATTTTAATTTTAAGAGTTACTTTTTTACAGCGGGGAGAGGTTTCTAGTATAGTTCACAAAGGAAGGATATATACATCTCAAACTATGTTTTTAATTGTAAACATCTCTACAATTAAAGTGCAATAACAAATGTTAATAAAATAAAAAGCTTTTTATAACTAAGAAACATTTATGGAATTATTTAATGATTTTTACAGGTGAGTTATGCACTTTTGAAGCAAAAATAATATGAGGTCAGCAGCTAGTAAATACAATCATTATATGAAGGTTGTAATTGATGTATTGCTGGTAACATACATTGTTATTAAACTATATACATAAATGAACATATAATGAGATGAGTGCCATGGCTATACACTATACATCCTTTACACGTTTATTAGCTCCCAGACCTGTGTACCTGATGTCTTTCAATCTATCTCTCTCGCGCTCTCTCTCTCTCTGCAATGTCTAATGATCTGCGCATTCTCGAGGACGTTCTCAAGTTGTTTGACTTGACGCGAAGCTGCTAGACCTCGGAAGATAATGCGCATGTATTAAAAATGCATCGTGCAAATTAGCGGTTAAACACGGTCGGCAATTCTCAAACTCCGTACTCAAGAGCATGAACCCTACCTGAATGAAACAATCGCTTTGCGTCAATGGCCAGGGGTTTCTTTCGTAAGAATTGAATTGAGGGTCTGCATTAGCCTGCGCCTGTCTCGTCCCTCTCCATGGTTCTTTTTGCGCGTTCCCCCGCCCATCAATCAATCATCCGACCGTGGCGCGTCTTTATCACCTTACTTTTTTATTTATTTTTACTCAGTAACGGATATGATTTAACATGTAGCGAAGTAACCAACAATACTTTAAACATACTTAAGTAAAAGTAAAGTACAGATTTTAAAAACTACTCAAAGTAAAAGTACACAAAAAACTCAGTTACAGCAAGGTGAGTAAATGTAATTTGTTACTTTCAGCTCTGCCTCACCTCTGCATGAATGCATAAAAATGTTTTCTTGATCGTTTATCTGCTTCTGTTCTCAGAAAACGAAATATGTTCATGTTTATATGTCAAAATAGTCCAGTTTTAAAACATATGAGGATAAACTGATAAGTGATGGGAAACGTTGTATTGTATATAGCTTATTAACGCGTCGGCTCCGTACACTTCTCTACCACCGGAATGTGTGGTGGTGAGGTAAAAGGGGCGTGGGCAGTGGACCAAACCACTGTGAGGCAAGGGAGGGGGAATCCAAATATTTAAAACGTTTTTTTGTTGTTGCTCCGTTTGCATTTGTATTGTTTCACTTCTTACACAACTAGTTTAAGTATTATAAATCATTAAATTATTTTCAATACACATATTCTAATGATAATTTAGGGGGGACAACCCTCAGATAGGGGGGGTCCTGTCCCCCCCGACCCCCCCGGGATTTCCGCCCATGGCGGGACCTACCGTTATCGTACAATTACACCGACACTGACAGTGACAGGAGTGCAAATTGTACAACATATGGCTAATTGTAAACAAACTGATGGTTTGTTGTAACACCTGCTAGAAAATTTTGTTTATCTTTTAGTTTACCTCTAATCATCTTCTGACAGTAAAAGAAAAAGACCAAAAGCACAGATCGGGCCTGTATAAATATTTAAAGTAGCCGTGTTACAATTAACCCCATGTTAGTTTGTGCCCCGCTCACCCTATACGCCTACTGTCTATAATGTGTGAAGCTGTCGTATCTGACATGTTTGCTTGCTCTCCTTCATCTTGATTCAGTTTTTCTGTTTTTTTAAGTGTACTTTCTGTGTCTTATTCCCCTAAAAAATCCAATAACAACTTAATAAACTATAAAGAAAATATACTCACAATAGTTTTAAAATCCAGATCCATCAAAGAACAAAAATGCCAATCTCAGTTCCTTCACTGGCAGTCTTGTTTAACCAGTAAGAAGTCCAGTAAGAAACATTTCTATCTTATTGATAGGCAAAACTCTATTTAGCTAGACATAACTGAGGTTTAATATTCAAACTATGTCAGTGGTTTGAAGTTTGGTGGGGATATGTTAGATGGGAGGGCTGGTCTTTGGGAGTGATACTGTCACTTCCTTTTACATGTTTTTGTGACACACTGCTCATGTATTCGTGCACAAAATGCAAGACCTGCATCAATAAACATTATAGTGTTTTATGTTGTTTTAACACCTTTGCACATCTGCATTTACGGTATACAATCTTCATGAGCTGTAAATAAATAAATAAAAATCCAAATCAAATGATTCCTACAACCTACACCAACACAGATTATAAAAACAATATCACTGTAGCTTATGCTAAAATGTTGTTGAAAAACTTAATACTAAGCTTTTGTCAATGTGATGATGATGATGTATGTAAATAAACACCTTTTTTAGTGGCTCACCCTTCTTCAGGACACTACTCCATTATTTTAACCTCTCTCTATTAATAAACCTGTCTGTCCAACTTAATCACATTGCAGTAGATGCTTCAGAGTAAACCTTAACCCTCTTAAAATCCAGGATTGTAGCAGTTCAGTTCATTCTGATAACCAGCAGAGGACAGCATTTTGACTCTCAGAGCTGTTATAATCTAGTCAAACTGGTGTTGCACACATAAAACCTTATAGGTATGATGAGTAAGCGCTTATTTCAGAAGTCCTAAAATGTGATCATCTCAAGTAGTCGCAAATGAACTGTCTAGTGATGAAATGTAGATATTAGTGAAAAACTATATGGGTGAGCAGGTTAACTAACTAGCACAGCTACTTTAGTTACACAGGGCCAAGCAAATGTGCTTTAGGCCTTTTTCTCTTACTCAGAAGACAATCTCCTGAATTTGTGAAAGTTTTGATATTTTTCCTATTTAAAACTTGACTCTTCTAGTTACAAAATGACTTTGCTGATGTAACATGGCTGCAGCAGGCGTAGTGATATTACGCACTGCCCGAAAATAGTCCCCTTGGTTACTTTCAATGGCAGGGGACTATTTTCAGGCAGTGCATAATATCACTACGCCTGCTGCAGCCATGTTACATCAGCAAAGTCCTAGAAGTTTTAAATAGGAAAAATATTGAAACACTTTGGTTATATTTTAGCACGATGCTAATGGTCTAATCAGATTCAATGGATTGTGCTAAGCTATGTTAAAAGTGCTAGCACCAGACAGAGATCAGCTGAATGGATTCCAAAACGGTAAAAAATCAAATGTTTAACTCTAGGGGAGCTGGAAAATGAGCATATTTTCAAAAAAAAGTGGAGTGTCCCTTTTAGATGCTGGACAAAGAGTGTTTTGTGACCCATTCTGTCTAAATGAGTTGGAGGTTTTCAGAAAAAATAAATAGCCTACATTAATCCCTCTTCTAGTGATTCAAATTGTAATTAAACATCTAAAATAATCGTTATTTGTACGTTTTCTGATAGTGAAATGATGAACCTAATATACTAAGATGCGTGTCATGTCTGACATCTTGGTTTCGATTTAATAACATGCAGGAATTTATGTTAAAAAGTTATTAAGATCGACGAGACTCGCGCTGACTGACAGATCCAAAACGCAACGCACAGACACGCAAGTATGTGCACTGACAGAATAGTTCAAAAATTTGACAAGAATTTACGAAAGCATAGTAAGCATTACAACAAACTTGCTTATTATCCAAGTCCATAGCGTTTGCGCGAACAGAACAAATTGTTAAAAAAAACCTTTCTCATTAATCTTCATCTAAATTAATAAATAATCAGATATTCGTTTAAAATTTCAAATAACAATATGCTCTCTTATTTAAAAATCAGTTTTGACAGTTTTGACATGATTTTAAACAATATGTAATTAGAAAGATTTAATTCAAATGTTTCAGTTTTTATTTACTTACTTTATTTTTATATTTATTGTAATTCATGTTATAGTAATCTTCAGTTTAACTTTTGCTTTTAAAATGTTACATTTTCATATTTTTATCTATGTACTTATTTATTTTATATTCACCTAGATTGACAATGAAGCTTGCTTTAACTTGAAGTTATAAAAAGATCATCTGTGAGTCCCACGGAGACATGGGGCCCTATCTTGCACCCAGCGCAATTGACTTTGTCAGTGACGCATGTATCATTCGTATTTTGCGCCGGCGCACAGCGGGGTTTTTCCCTCCACAGATGCACGTCAGCAAACTAGGGAATGAACTTGCGCTCCCTGGGCGGTTCAGCGCAAAAAGGAGGCGTGTTGCGGCGCAAACCATCTCTTATGCTATTTTGCAGTTTCAAAAAACAATTGCGCTACTAACAAAAAAAACTAGTCTAAAGTCAGTGGCGCGTTGCGCGTGGTTCATTATGCTATTTTAAGGGCGCATGCTTGACCATAATGTATAGCGTGCACAACGCGCATACACTTTGCTTATCTAATCTACACAGATGCAACAGTTATTTTTGCAAATCATAAATTGTTACACTTAAAAATATTAATACACGAGATAAGGGGAATCATAGTGGTGAGCATTGTGGTGATAGTTTTTATTTATTCTCATGCAAATATCGATTAAAATATTTTCATAACTTTGTTGTGTGGCTGTATTACGTTTATTTTATGTAAATAATAGTTAAAATGTTTTCATAAGAAACCTTAATGTATATGAACTTGATTTGTAAGAGTACTTTGGGGTTGGACCTTGCTTGCGTTTCTTGGGTCCGATTTCAAAGCCCCCAAACCCTTTCAGCGGTGAGGGTGGACGCAGCGATGTCCTCTGCTGGCGTCAAGTCCTGAGGCAGATCCACCTCCCGTTACACGGCGTGCCCGATTTATGCTGGCAAGCGTGGGATTCCCCCGTACAAGGACGTCGGTCTCCTCGGCTGTGAACCGCTCCTGGCGTGCGCCTGGTAAATCCGTCATAATAATAGCAACCCGCCATGGAACTTGCGCCCTTGCGTTTAAAGGGAATGTTGGCTAGCGTTCTGATTGGTTTATTTGACGTTACGCCCAAACCACACCTATGAATAATGAACCTACTTCAGACCAACCCCTTATTGATTTGCGCCCGGCGCAAGAGTTATTTCTCACGCCGGGAAAATAGCAACAGCGCCCAAGATCCGCCCACAAACTCACTTGCGCGTTGCGCTTCGCACTTGCGTTTCAGATCGTTAAAATAGAGCCCATGGAGTTATTAACGAATATTTTATTATCAGAGTTCAGCATTTTATCAAGGTTTTCTGGTCTTGTGTAATTAAATAAAACAAAAAAAACCTAAAAGGGTCATTTTTTACAGTTGGGTTAAAAGAAGTTTGATATTAGCAGCGTTTTTGAGATTTTAAACTAATTCCAAAACAGCTTGCGTTTCTAAATAATGGACGCGCAGAAAATGTAATTCATGTCATTTTATAGAATGCACTCATTCACTTCACACACACATTATTCGTGCTTTAAAGCAACACTATGTAGTTTCCATGTAAAAATGACTTACAGCTCCCCCATGTGGTTGAAAAGCGCAACAGTGCCTGGTATCAGACACTCTTCTTCAGGCAGGGGGACAGGGCCGGTTTTTGCTATGGGCAATGTGGGCGAACGCCCAGGGCGCAATCTACGTGAGGGCGCACGAGCGCATTCAAAAAAACAAAAAAAAAAAAACATTAAAGCGGTTTTTTAGACTAACGCTCATTTCCATGTCAAGTTAGTGCTGAGAGTCATACACAGGTTGTGTGCGTGTCAGAAGAGGCACGAGAGAAAGGGGCGGGCCAACTTGCGACTCCAAATCGCTCGCTCACCTTATAGGGGGCGAGCGAGGGATAGACTGATCCCAGGCCAAAGGCCACACAACACAAACTGCTGCGTCTGCTTCCACATAAATTGTATTTTTCATTCCTAAAATTAACATAGACCCATATACCTCCGAACATGTTATCAACTGGATTTTGTGAAAAAAAAACATCTGTAGAGTCATCTACGTGACTCACGTCACGTGACACCGATTGATTGACGGGCGAACGGATGTTGTTGGCAAAATGTAATGCAAAGTTAATGATGTCGAGTCTTCATCATCATCATGCCATGGATCGAATTAAAAGACCAAAGAAGCCATAAGTTGCCCAGATCAGAAAAAGAAGAAAAGAAGATGAGGAAAAATTATAAAGGTATGCCGATTTATGAGTGACGACGTGAGTGACAGTAGGAAATAGGCTAACGTTATTTATATTAGCCTCGCCCTCTTGCTAATATGTTGCTATTAGCCACAGAACACGACTGTTTTTTTGGTTTTAGTTTTGCTGAACTAGCAACTATTAGAATTGAGGCACCATGTCATGCAACTAAATTCACCCATAGGCAACACACAGTCTTGTGTTTGCAACACAACAAGTGCAAACTCACACAGACCTCCTGACTGTGTCCTTTTTTATTGCTATATACGCTATATGTGAACTTAAATAACTTCTAATATAAATTGACATGCCATTTTGTAAGCTACACAGTGATAGCGTTTTAAATAATTTGTAGTGTATGCTTAGCATTTGTTAACATCCTATAAACTAATAAAATATGTGTTATGGTCATTTTAATTGGGTAACTGATGCATGTGTGATGTAAGTGTATCTAACTTACATATTGTATCTTAATTGTAAATTCAGGGGCACTTCTGAAATATTTTGGAGTTAGAGCACCCACTGGCAAAAATGAGGAGTCAGATACTTCCACAGCAGCCATGGCCAACAGACGTGTGTTTGTGTGTGTGTGTACTGTATTACATTTATTTATCTTGTTTTTCTCTGTTCTTGTTACCTTTTTGTATTTAAGATTATATATAATAAAATAATACATGTTGGTGGCGGGATTTGGGGGTAATTATTTTTTCTGGGGGCGGCGAAGGGATGGTTCGCCCAGGGCGTAAATCTAGCCAGGACCGCCACTGCAGGGGGAGGGGCGGAGCTGTGTTTCCTACCCTCCACCGCCACTTTCAGAGTGTGCTTGTAGCAGCTAGGAGGCTGCTCAGGTTGCAGCAACAGTACAATTTGTCCAGTTAAAAGTTGTTCTATCACTGAAATGATTTTAGAGACATTATTTAAAGGTAAAAAAACTACATAGTGTTGCTTTAAGGGTTTTATAATTTAGCGCAGTCCCAGTAAACACGTGATTATGTTTGGGCGAATATTTTTTCTGTTATTCGGATGAATTCGTTATTCGTTTTGAAGCCATTATCCGTGCCCTTCCGAATTAGGTATTCGGCTTCAGGCACATCCCTAGTGTTTTGGAAGTAAATATCTTTGTTTTTTCCATTTCTGAGTTGGGTGTAAGTCACCAAATCGTCTCGGTTACGTATGTAACCTTCGTTCCCTGAAGGTAGGGAGCAGAGACGACAATAAACTTGGCATGCAGGTATTTGCATCTGCTGGCGCCGCCCCACCGCGCAAGTACAAAATGAGCATCAGGTGCAATACCAAATCAGCTTTTTTCACTGAGAAAGCAGAGCATCCAGTGCCCGGCCGTCTGCAAACTGTGGTGATGGGACGTGACGTCTCCAGTCCCTTGTTTCAGGGAACTAGGGTTACCGAGACGTTCCCCTTTAGTCGGTCACTATGACAGGATTCAATGATTGAAGTTTTTGGTGTGGCAGTGATAGCTGCTCTGCGTGTGGTGTGTGTTCATTCAACTTGCAGTGGATGGGTTTGCTACTCATTGTATTGTTAAGAGGATTGCTGAGTCACTTATTCAAATGTTTCTCTAATACCCCGCCTTCAGGAAAGTTGTCAGGCTGTTGAATCTTACTAAACATTACACTGTAGCTCAGTTGTTTCCAACTTCTTTTCAACTGTGATTGAACACTGAAAATGGACTTCAGCGTGAGTACATTAACCTCTTTACAGAATTTTTTTTCTCATAATACAATTTTTGTTTAAATTATAGTGGAAATTAATTACTAAAAGTAAAAATAAATTACTTTTTTACACAAAGATGTGTTTTTTTCTCGGACAAGCAGTACATTTTTATTTATTCAAGGTGAAAGACAATCAGCATTTAGCAGATTGAATCTAACATTATTGCCTCTTTATTGGGATGAATTGCTTTGTTGGTCTCCTCACTTTTAGCCTCTTTACTGTCACCCACCCCGTATGAGGTGGGGGGGGAGTTGAAAAGTTGATCTGCACATTCAAATTCAAATAACTCTGGCATTTTTTTGGTTTAGAAGCCTAATCTTGGCCTTGTTTTATAAAAAGACAATTTACAGTTTTGCACTGAAGTATCGGAAGGTAAAAATATTAAACAGAAAAATTTTTTTTATAGCAGTTTAAACATATTTTAATAATTACAAATAATGCAATAACAAATATATTTTATAAATAAATGTAAAAAATTTAAATGTTTCACAAAAAAATTATGTAAACATGAAGCCATAAATCCCAAGTAGTTGTTATCCAAATTTTAAAAAATGTGGTTTGTAACACTTTTTAGGGATTTTAACAACAAAAGCCACTAGGTGTCAACAGTTTGCTGCATACTTTTGTCACAGATTATTAAATTACTTACACTACTGCTAAAATGTTTTACAACACGAAACCTAGAATCTTAGAGCTTTCCAATGATATATAGTTTGTCAACATTTTTGTAGATCTATAATAGGATATAGTGTAATGAAAATATGAAATTATTATGCACTCCTATGGGTAGAGCTTTCCACTGATGTAATTTGGTAGGATTTTTATGTTTAGAATAAGTAATAAGTGTTACAAATATGTAATTACAAAGTGCCCCCCCTGTATCTCATGACATTTTAGAAACTGACTCTCACATTATTCATTATTCATATGTCATAATTGTCAGAAAATTGTGATGAAATATAAAAACTACAATCTTAGAGCTTTCCAAAGATACATAGTTTGTCAAGAATTTTAGGTTTAGGATATAGGGTATTAGTGTTATAAATATGTAAAAACAACATGGGCCCACTTGAGGGCCGTGACCTTTAAGAAAATGACTTGCACTATGTCAATCTTTTCCCAAAATGCTGATGACAAATGAAAATGACATTCAAAGAACTTTCCGCTGATATATAGCTTGTCATGATTAGATTATTAGAATTCATATGCAGGATTTGGCAGGCATTTAGCAGGATTATAAATGTTATGAGGCACACTCTTATCATAAATGAATCGGATACTATTCCTACATAATTTATTTGATAAAACACTGAAGATATGTGTATTCTAGAGGCTTTAACCTTTCCAACGATATATAGCTTGTCATGATTCGATAAACATTTACATCCAAAATATTGAAGTAAACTAAGATGTTCCTTAGGGGGAACGGGTTAAAAGCATCTGAAAAGGCCTACATGTATGTAGTGAAAATGTATTTCTTCTAAAGTAACATTTAAAAAAGGAAATCAATTTCTTTTTTTATTTAAAGTGATTAGGGTGGTCTTCCTGCAGCAGGTGTGCAGAAATTACATGAAGAGCAGGCATTTTGAGTACAATTTGAGTACATTTGTTTGTCAGTTGGGCCAGTAACATGATTTGCATATTTTTGTGTCCAAGTTCATAATTTACTGAAGTAGTCACATCTCTGTGTTATTTTTGGAACAACACATTTTGTATTGTTTTAACACACCTTGTGTTGTCTCTTTAATTTATTTGAGCACAAAATCAACACATAATGTGTTAAATAGCAAAACACAAAACAATGTGTAAAAATAACATCTTTTCTTAGAGTTAGGTTTTCAACATTAACCTCTTAACAAAGATTTTTGCTTTCACTCATCATTTGTCTAAATTATAGTGGAAATTAATAACTAAAACTACAAATAAATTACTTGCTTATATTTTTACACAAAGATGTGTTTTTTCACAAACAGTAATTTTACTTTTTTTAAAGGTGAAAGACAATCCGCATTTGGCAGATTGTTTGAATTTTATATTATTGCCTCTTAGGGATGAATTGCTTTGTTGGTCTCCTCACTTTTAATCTCTTTACTGTCACCCACCCCTGGGGGGGTGAAAAGTTGATCTGCACGTTCAAATGAATATAACTCTGGCATTTTTTGGTCTAGAAGCCTAATCTTGGTCTTGTTTAAAGAAGACAATTTAAGTTTTTTCACTGGAAAAAATATTAAACAGAATAAATGTTATAGCAGTTTAAATGTATTTTAATAATTAAAATAATGCAATAACAAATTAATAAAAAAACACTATGGGCCCTATCTTGCACCCAGCGCAATTGACTTTGTCAGTGACGCATGTATCATTCGTATTTTGCACCGGCGCACAGCGGGTTTTTCCCTTCACAGACGCACGCCGGCAAACTAGGGAATGAACTTGCGCTCCCTGGGCGGTTCAGCGCAAAAAAAGAGGCGTGTTCCGGCGCAAACCATCCCTGATGCTATTTTGCAGTTTCAAAAAACAATTGCGCCACTGACCAGAAAAAAATAGTCTAAAGTCAGTGGCGCGTTGCACGTTGTTCATTATGCTATTTTAAGGGCGCATGCTTGACCATAATGTATAGCGTGCACAACGCGCACACAATTTGTTTATCTAATCTACACAGATGCAACAGTTATTTTTGCGAATCTTAAATTGTTACACTTAAAAATATTAATACACGAGATAAGGGGAATCATAGTGGTGGGCATTGTGGTGATAGTTTTTATTTATTGTGTGGCTGCGATAAAAAATTCTCATGCAAATAACGATTTAAATATTTTCATAAGTTTGTTGTGTGTATTACGTTTTTTTTATGTAAATAATAATTAAAATGTTTTCATAAGAAACCTTAATGTCACGTCTGTTTAACCTACGCTGATTTGGGCGGGTTTCTCCTATCCCCATACAAAACAACTTCTCTGTCTTTGACTGCTCTTACAAGAACGTTGGTCTCCTCGGCTGTGAACTGCTCCTGGCGTGCGCCTGGTTAATCCGTCATAATAATAGCAACCCGCCATGGAACTTGCGCCCTTGCGTTTAAAGGTAATGTTTGATAGCGTTCTGATTGGTTTATTTGACGTTACACCCAAACCACACCTATGAATAATGAACCTACTTCAGACCAACCCCTTATTGATTTGCGCCCGGCGCAAGAGTTATTTCTCACGCCGGGAAAATAGCAACAGCGCCCAAGATCCGCCCACAAAGTCACTTGCGTGTTGCACTTCGCACTTGCGTTTCAGATCGTTAAAATAGGGCCCTATGTATCAATGTATCAGTTTGCTGCATACCGGTACTCTTGTCACAAATGATTAAATTACCATTATTATTAAAACATTTTAAAATATGATTCGGCTTTCCAATGATGAACCATGTCAAGGTTTTTTAGGTTTAATACGGAAGCGGAGAGAGGCCATGCACTATTATTATTTTTGCTTGCTTGTTTTCTCGTGATCACAACCTAATTTCTCGTTATCTCAAGATAACAAAAGTTGTTTTCTTGTGATCTCAACATAACAAAAGTTGTATTCTTGAGATGTGATTAAAGCTTACAGAACGTGTTGTTTTATTTGTAAACAGCAAAAGCATATTTTGCTGTATTAGCATGGATGAACAAATAAGATTTAACTGCTTCGCTCAAGCTGAAATAGATTTGTCAATGTTTACAATTTTACAGTGGTGAATTTAGGGACCGTCTTTAAGTTACTCATTAGTATACATGTTTCTACTTTTAACAGCATTTAAATGGAATGACTGAAGGTCCAAAAACAGTAACAAAACCAATGTGTTTATGTGGTTGTCAGCTATAATGCACACTTTTTAGATTTTTGATATTTATTTAAAGGAACAGTATGTAGGATTGTGGCCAAAACTGGTATTGCAATCACAAAACGTGTGGCTAAAACTGGTACTGCAATCACACAACTGGTGGCCAATATACCAAACGACAACATAAACATCAGTTGAGGGCTGCAACTCCACTTTTTAAATGACAATATCCTGGCTGGACTGCTGTTGTCAGTGATATAAGTATTTGAAATGAAAATGATTTCTTAATGTCTAGTGACATATCAACGCCATTTAATGATAAATTGATATAAATTTCTTACATACTGTTCCTTTAAATAAACTGGGCCCGGTTCCCCGATAACGTTCACTCTTAGCGTGCTAAGAAGACTCAAAAAGATATATCTTACCAAAGTTGTTGATGTTCCTAAGTGTGTTGCCCGAAGTGTCTCTTAGGAAGCTTCTTAACACGCTGCCTCTAAGTACGACGTACAATGGCGCTGTCCCAAGTGAAGGCATGGGCGTAGATTTAGGGTGGGACGCTAGGGACATGTCCCTACCAATATTCAGGGAAGACTGAATTGTCCCTAGCAATAATTTCGACCAAACAATTAATCTGTATTTATATATAACCACTGATGTCCGTCTTATTCTTGTGTTTTCTATTTTTTACTTATTATATATTTTTTCAGGAATCATTTAAATGAGATTAGAAATCGTTTGCAATCCCGTTCAGTAAAAATAACGCTCTATGTGGTACACAAACGGTTAACAGCTTTCGTTCTCTGCAATGCCCGCCTCCGTAACTCACATCGCTAATATGATTGGCTTTGCATTTCTTTAGTCCCGCCTCTCTAACTCACATTGCTAAAATGATTGGATTAGCATTTCTTGAGTCCCGCCTCTCTATTTCACATCACTTTATGATGGACTTACTCGCTACGTGTGATAGGATGGTTTCACTTTGTGCAACGCGCCAAAGTTCACTCAACAAGATGCGTGTGATTATTCGTGCTACAGGTAAGTGAGGCAGAAAGTAATATACCCACTGTAACTGTTTCATGCACAAAAAAAGTTGTGTCACATAATGATTCAGGGACAGTGTTTTCACCAATACACGACAATCTCATGTTAACCTGCGAGGAGTTGCAAACTTGTGTCAACCTTTTATAAATGGGGTGGCAAGGTTATTTAGGGGCTCCCTAATCCATGAAAGAAAATAACCCCAACATGGTAAAAACATGAATTCATGTCATAATTGCTGAATGCTTTACATTACTGCACTGTGGTTATTACTTGCACAGATGTAGACATAATGTAAGGTTGCATTTTAAACTTAAACTATTTTTTTCACACTGATTAACTGTCTGTTAATGAAAAGAAGATTTAATGTGAACTACAGAAATGTTTATAAACGTTGTTCAGGAAACAGCATGATATACATACCTACATATATGTTACAATGTGATTATTTTTTTTTTTTTGACAAAGACTTTAACGGTTACTGTTTATTAGGCTCTAGGACATAACAAATTGTTTATTATAGTACAATAAATTTGGGATGGCACCGGGGGTGGCGAGTCAGATGTCACTGAGTAAAGTGCATACTGAGTTGTCTGTTGTTTATGTCAAGTAAACGGTGATAAACAGTTTTTGCAATGCGACCATTTTATTTATGTCCCCACCAATGCCAGAATCAAACCTACGCCCTTGAGTGAAGGTGCTGAATTATTTGCGATCGATTACTCAGGAATCGATTTTCCACTTCACGCGAAGGTACATTACGACGTTAAGAAAGACAACACGTTATATACAAATGGAACATAACTCAAATTATTCCAGTAACATTTATTTTAACATAGTTTAAGTTATCCGTAAAATATAGACTATTAATTAAATGATCAAATTGTCAGTAATACGGGTAGACGAACCAGGTATCCCTCGCTCTTTATCCACCCTCCTTATCCCGTTGTGCCACTTGTGCCGCTTCTTGACAAGGGTTTTGACTTTAAAAAAATATGTAATACACTTTTATACGAATGTTAAGGTACTTAACAATCAGAATTGATTGGCAAGCAGCTGCAGTATTTCTGTTTAATGCGGTATTGCTTACCATTAATGTTTTCAATAAAAAGCAACCTAGTTAGATAGAGAATATGGTCTGAGAAGATCTAGCAGCTCCATAATGAGTTGTCTTGGAAGGCGATTTTTTTATTTAGCCACGTCAGGCAAAATGTCAAAAGGTTTAAGGGTTGACGAATAAAAAAATTGGCATGGACTAAACAGTTACGCGGCCGGTGTTGTGTGGAAGTCTGTTCCCCCTATGTTTCCCTTTAGTGTAGTATTTTTATAGCATTTTTATCACATTATACGTTTATTCTTTATATACATTGAAAGTTTTAATGGCTACTGAGATGTATATGTGTGCATTTATGTAATGTATCTTGACTGTTCTTGATTGTAAGTCAATTATTTTTACAGTATGAATCATATTATATGTATAATATATAATTATTATGTTTGGAAACATAACAGTTTTAAAACAAACAGTAGAGAAAAAAAGAAAAGAAAAAGACAGGCTATATGTTAAAAGACATAAAACTGTCAAATATGAAATATTAAATAAATTGTATAATAGAATACATGATATTATTGCTTTTTAGTATAACCAATTGAAATCTTTAATCTTTCTAAATAAATTATAAATGTAAGGTGATGAAAACGCTATAAACATAGAAGGAACAGACTTCAATGAGGAACAAACACCGTCGCCGTCTTTGATTCATTAGTTCTGATACCAAATAAAGTCAACTGCATAAATAGTCCTGTATCCATTGCAAACATATTTTATTATAAGTCTTAAAAATGTCCATAACATAAAATCATTGTCAGCATACCATAGTTTGACTTGTACTGCGCTGCGCTGATTTCTAAAGACTGCGGCGATAGCGTTTTGCGCTCAAACAACGCTAAGAGAGAGCTTACGAATGGTCCAGACCAACCTTACGAAAGACTTCTGTGACTTACAGAAGATATACTTAGCGTACGAACCTTTTGGGAATCGTGCCATAGAGTTAAGAGAAAGGTTAAGGAATAGGTTAAGAACTACTTAGCGATAAGAACGTTTTGGGGAACCGGGCCCTGTTAAATACTATTGAAGATAGAAACATGTACAGTAGCCTATTACTTTAGATATGGTCCCTAAATTCACGGACATGAACCATCCAACTTTATTTATTTATTAAGTCTATCGGCTACACATTAGCTGCACGTGTGGTAACGGCGAAGACCCCAACTCATGCATTAGTCCACTTCAAAATACAATAAATATTATGGACAGAAAATTACATTATGACATTTGGATTATCATGTCAGGATATCGAGATAACAACATTTGATACATTTATCAAATGTGCCACTTTATTCTTTATTTAAAATGGTTGTGTTAAACACATCTAATGTGTTGTCCTTAACTAAACACATCTCTGTGTATTTTTGGAACAACAAACTTTGTGTTGTTTTAACACATCTTGTGTTGTCCCTCTTATCTATTTGAACTCAAATTCAAAATGAAATGACACATAATGTAATTTTTTTTACATTATACATTATAAGAAGTTAAATTTAAAGAAGGAAAAACAATTTCTTTTTTTATTAAAAGTGATCAGGGTCGCAGCAAAACAGTGCTTTGTCTTCCTGCAGCAGGTGTGCAGAAATGACATGAAAAGCAGGCATTTTGTGTGCAATTTGAGTACATTTGTTTGTCAGTTGGGTCAATAACATGATTTGCATATTTTTTGTCCAAGTTCATTATTTAATTTTTTCAATTACTTTAAAGAAAAATACTTAATACATTTATCAAATGTGCCACTTTATTCTTTATTTAAAACGGTTGTGTTAAAACAACACATTTTGTCTAGTTTGTTTAGTTAAGTAGTCACATGTCTGTGTTATTTTTGGAACAACATATTTTGTATTGTTTTAACACATCTTGTGTTTTTGAACAGAAAATCAACACATAATACATTTTTTTAGCTAAAGTTAAGTTTTCGGTGTTTTTTTAATAATAAATATTTATTTATGTTTTGGTATCTCACACTTGTAAAATTGCAGGCGGGGCAACTGTTTGTACAAATTAACAGTTTAATAAAAAAAAAAAAAATTATTAAAAATTATAATATTTTGTTGTTGTTTTACATTCAAAACCTTTCCTATAAATCACATTTCACAAATAGCTATTGGGATAATTGATGAAATTTGGATGTTTTCAAATGTCATGGTGGTACAATCTCAAACATGGGCCTTTTATTAAGAAGTTAACAAGAAAAAACAATAAACATGACATTACATCAAACAAGGAAACCCCAAGTGATCCTTAAAGGTCCTTACATGGTACAACCGATGTAAAAATTGATTGTACACTTTAAACTTTCAGGTGTCCAAATCACTTATCAAATATTCTTATTTAATTTTTTTATTTCTAGGTTAAAGAAATGGTAAAGGCTGGTTGAAGGCTGGTGTAAAGACAATATTTTGACAGCTTTGTGACAATCTTCACCACACCACCAACATTCTGATCATGTTGTTACAAAGTTGTTATACTGTAAGGTTGGTTATAAAGAGACAGTTATATTTTTCCTGGGGTGTCTATTTATCTGAAATATAGAAACACTCTTTTGGAAGTAAAAAGGGAACAATTAAAACTTTGCACTATGGGTGAGTACAACAGACTCACAATCATTTTATTTATTGTTGAACTAGTAAATTCATTAAACCCAGTTAAAATGTTTATACTCTACAGTATGTTCGGCCTCAACGTAAAGTAATTAAATATATTATATATTGCAGAAAATTTTTTAAGGTTTCTTTGGAATTTATTTACCTCAAATTTTAAAAAATCTCAAGAACCGCAACCTGGAGGAAGGAAAAGAAAGAGTAATGAATCAGTTCAAGAGAGTAAGTACATGTCTTGCCCTTCATATGTTTTTAACCCCAGAATACAGGGTGATCTTTCTAAGTACACTCTGAAAAATTGCTGGGTTATTTTCAACCCAGAGTTGGGTCAAAAAGGGACAAGCCCTGTGGGGTTGTAATTTAACCTATTCAGGGTTGTTTTAACCTATTGTTGGTGTTGGGTCAAATATAATCTTTTTCTGGGCTTGACCCTTTTTGACCTATAACAGTAACCCAGCATTTTTTAGAGTGTAACTTCTTTAAGCACAAATTTAGTTAGTAGTTTGATTCGCTCAAAACACACATTGTGCGTGTCACGGCTCTCACTAAAATGACTCCTTAACAAACTTCTCGCTGTAATAAACTTAATTTCTTCCACATTAGCACTGTCCCAAGACTGTTTACTGAGGCAGAAAGCTAACTTGATGTGGCACAGACCATCAGGGAGATTACATTAAAGTACCACAAGGGCGATTCGAGAATCATATGGAGCAGTTTGCTCTCGAATCACTCTCACGGTACTTTGATGTCATCCACCTGTTGGTCTATGCAGCGTCGCATGAAGTCGAGCACACCTATAAGTTTAGCAAGAGTTTTAAAAATTGTATATTGTTTTGGAAAACTGGTTGGAAGATTATGTTAGCTCAAAATGAAAACTCTCCCCTATAATCAGTAAAGATTTTAACTTTAATACTCTTCTGTGAGATGATAGAAATGCTAAGCCAGAACACCTAGTCCCATTATATTTTACATTAACAATTACATTCCATCAAAGATTACCTCGCACTCATTGGCTATGATTCAGGTAATTTGTCGATAATTACCTTGTTATTTCTTTAATTTTATTCCAGCCAACATAAAAAAACAAAAAATAGCATCACCAGAAGGTATGTGCCCATGATTTTTTAAACTTTTTCATTCAATAAATTTAAAAATAACATTTATTATTAATAATTGATTATCTAAAAACATTTTATAGTGATTATTTCTAATGTTAACTCCATTTGCACAGTTTAATTTAATTAATTGTTTTATTGTTAATGCAACATATTTTTTGCAAACATTTTATTTGTACCATTTGTTTTGGTTTGAAGGCAACAACATTTACATGCAAGAATATTATGAGGTAATACAATACACACACACACACACACACACGACCAAATTTGAAGTGCCCCCCCCCCAAATATATTACAATTACTCACATTTTCCCAAAATAACTGCATTACTAAAAAAACACTAAATAGACTTAACTCTATGCAGTTGCACTGGTCATTGTGCACAATTGATGAAACTTTCAGAATCGGAAGTTATGTACCAAAGAATTATACAACCCCTTTAACTAATTCTAGTCACGTCACTCGCCCAATCACGTATATATATATATATATATATATATATATATATATATATATATATATATATATATATATATTTAAATTATTTGACTTAATTTTTTAAGTTATGTCAACTTTTTTAAGCCAAAACTTAAAAGAAGGTTGAATTGACTTGCAAAACCAAGTTGGTTAAACTTCATGCTGCATTTTTTTACAGTGTAAATATCAAATTTATTTCTGAAATGAGACAAAAAGAACAATAAATGCTCTTTACTGATTTTGCAGGATGAGTACAACAAATATGGAGTTGATGGACATGAATCCAACCATTTTGAAGACAAGGACACTATCAAACAGGAAAGCACCAGCCAGCTTTTTAGTAGACTCGATCTCAAGCACAAACTTAAATTACAAGATTTTCTCCAGGTTACATCACCATCGTTGCAGACATATGAACCTTGTGAGGAGAAGAACTTGGTTCAATCTTTCATAGAGCGACTACTAATGATGGATTACAGAGCAAGACAAATTCACACACAACTGGTCATTGCATCAGATGATTGTGAAGACATTTTCAAGAGGTATGCACCTGATGATAAAGGGAATAAAATACACCCTGTTCACCCAATGGACATTCAGATGGCAGTGTTTCTCCATGCAGATCATTTTCTTCGCCAGCTCATAGTAACCAAACTCTCACAGTGTCAGTATGCTGTTCCTCTGCTTGTGCCCAATCCTTTCTACCAAAAGATTGAGTTTCCATTATGGACCTTCCGACAAATCAAGAAGAGTTGGAAGTTATATGAGAAGAATGAAAGCAAAAGTCAGGCAATCTACCAGGCAGAGACACCTATGGTTGCATTTTTCAGGTTTTCAGCAGTTTTTACATCCAAATCTCAAATCATGAACAGTTTGATCAATGAACGGCATGAGACTTTCTTTCACAGGCACTGCCGTGGAAGCAGCAAATCTCGTCTGCTGATGGACGGAGTTGTTGAGATCGCCTGGTATTGCCCGTCTGGAGAAAAGACGGATAAATTTAGAGATTGTGTTGCGTTCTGTAATCTTCATGGTGATGCACAAGCTCATGAGACACAGCTAAAAATCCTCACTGAAGAGTCCTCCATAAATGTTGTGATTTTGCCTCATCTGGATAGAAATCACAGAAGTATGACAATTGTGGAGGAGCTGTACAAGAATGCAAAGCCTCTCATTTGTCTCCTTACTGAAGAGGATGTAATTGCTACTAAGAAACAAAGGGGAAAAATATATATAATCGGCTTGAAAGATAGAAATAAGTCTGATGTATCTGAGGAACTTAGAAGAACTATCAATGAGTGCCTTTCTGAACAACTGCCTCTACTAAAACTTGGAGATTTGGTCAATTACACAGGAATTATAGTGGATGAGAATGAGGACGACTGCAAGAGTGGAAAAGACGCAGCGGAGCAGATGATAGAACTATTAGAAGGAAACAATGTGTCCAAAATCAAAGAACAATTTTTGCCTTGTCAGGGAAAATTGTGGCACGAATGGTGTCTAAAAAACAAAGAACTGCATCGACCTCAAGGAAACAACATTGAAATGCATATTATTCAAAAACAAACGGAGATGAATAAAATTCGAGAGCAGCAGAGAGCATCTGGTGTCAGTAATTTAATGAAATTGTTCACTGAGAAAAGTTCCAAAAACTCTGACAAGATGCTGAATTTCTTAAAATGGCTTGGGATACTTCTAGATGAGTATACTTCGGAAGACCTTTGTGCACTTTACCGAAAGTATGATGAAAAATGGTCAAACGTTTTGGATCTGAAAAAGAAACATGACAAATCTAACCAATTTACAGACGAACAAATACAACTAGAAAAACTGTCAGAAAAACTTAATGCAGCAACATTTGGCTTGGAACACTTGCTGAGAGAGATTGGCCAGATATATGAATCATGGAATGAATCAGTGGAAAATAATACTAATATAAGGAAGCAATTCAATGTAAGTTCTTTCCCACAAGTTGCTGCAGAGCTTATGGTTTCTGGATACCCATTGGAGCTGATGGATGGTGATGCAGCTCATGTTCCTCTGATTTGGGTTAAAGCTGTTCTAGATGAGCTTATCAAAATACTAGGAGACCAGAGAGTCTTTGTCTTGTCTGTTTTGGGGATTCAGAGTACTGGCAAATCCACTTTGCTGAATGCCATGTTTGGATTGCAGTTTGCAGTCAGCGCTGGCAGGTGCACCAGAGGAGCCTTCATGCAACTGGTCAAGGTGTCAGAAGAACTGAAAGAAGATTTAAATTTTGAATACCTTCTTATTGTTGATACTGAGGGGCTTCATGCACTGGAATTAGCTGGCAGATCAACAAGACAGCAGGACAATCAATTGGCAACATTTGTGGTCGGTGTTGGAAACATAACTTTGATCAACATCTTTGGTGAAAATCCAGCAGAGATGCAGGACGTCCTTCAGATTGTTGTTCAAGCCTTTTTGAGGATGAAGAAGGTACGACTGAATCCCAGCTGCATGTTTGTGCATCAGAATGTTGGAGATATCACAGCTGGTGAGAAGAACATGGTAGGAAAAAGACGTTTACAAGAGAAACTGGATAAGATGACTCAGTTGGCTGCTAAGGAGGAAGTCTGTGATGCTGAATGTTTCAGTGATGTCATTAAATTTGATATAAAGTCTGATGTGCGGTATTTTGCCCAACTCTGGGAGGGCAGCCCACCTATGGCTCCACCCAATCCACGCTACAGTGAAAATGTGCAGGAGCTTAAGAAAGCTATACTCTCTCATGCTTCTGAATCTAATGGTGTAACACTGGCACAATTCAGAGATCGGATTGGTGACCTTTGGAATGCACTTATGAATGAAAACTTTGTTTTCAGCTTTAAGAATACTCTGGAGATTGCAGTGTACAGAAAATTAGAAGAGGAGTATGCAAAGTGGACCTGGAGTCTCAGGAGTGCCATGCTGGAGATTGAAGATAAACTGCATAACAGAATCAACAACAGGCAACTGCATAAAGTTGAAAGTAGAGACCTGGTGCAGGAGATAGCAGATACCACTAAAAAAGTCAACAACTCTATGAAACTTTACTTCGAAGAACACAAAGACAATGACATACTGAGTCAATGGAGATTTCAATTTCAAGAGAAAATTAAAGAATTAAATTCTGAGCTTGTGAAAGAAGCAAAAAGAAGGCTAGATAACATAATCCAACAAAGAGAAGCTCTTGCAAAACTGGACAGGGAGAAAACTTTGTGTGAAAGGAAACTCTTTGAGAAAGCAAAAGATCTTGCTTCTAGGCTCAAAAGAGTTTGATCAGAAAGCCCTGACTAGAGAGTTTGATTCAGTGTGGGTAAAGTGGGTCTCTGAACTAGCAGGGGGTGTTCCACCTTTTAAAGATGTCAACATAGAAGATGATATAATTACAATCCTAAATGAAATTTATGGAGCATCACTTGTAAATGAAAGATTAACCAAATACAGTAACAATATTGAAATTACTGATTTCACCACTTCTGTAAATTTCATTGAAAATACCAAATGTTTTAATGGCTCCAAAGCATTAACACCAAATGACCAAGTGTCTATAAAGACATTGGTGCAAAGTATCATTCGTAAAACTGAGAACCAGGTCAGGTCGAAATCAGTTGCAAAGATGGGTTACAAACCAAGCTACATTCAAGAAATTGAACAATTAATAAAAAGGAATGTACAAGAACATATGTGTAATTGCACGAAATATGAATTCAAGAAAGAGTTCATTGTGGATTTGACAATTTATGTGTGTGAAAAGGCAGGCATGATGTTTAAAGAACTTCATCATCTCTACATGGAGTCTAATAATCCATTGATTTATTTAGAGAAAAAGAAACCTGAATTCTACAGCGTCTTTCAAGGTTTCTGCAGAGGTGTTACATCCGCTGCAGTTTTTGGATCCTTGATTTCTCGTGAACTGAAAGAAGCCTTTATCCAGAGCGTTTACAACAAAACTGCAAATGATCTTGCAGGAGAGATGGGGACAAATATTCCAGCTTTCCAAGGCAACAGATCCAACCTGGAGAAACACATTCTGAAAACCTTAGCAGAGGAGGAGGACTTTGACAAGTTTATTAAGTACATTCATCATCCCAGAGACTACATTGAAGATTTTATCAAAGCTCAAGTTAGAGCATACATAACAGGAGAGAATTCCTCAGCTCTTGCCATTTTAAAAACAAACATTAAACACAAGGAGCAACGTGTTATTACAGCTGCTGAAACAGCAACAGGTAAGGTCAAGGGTAAAAGAGGAGATGCAAATATGTGGCTGGATGTTTTCTCATGCTGTTTGAAAGATGAGCTTGAATACAAAAACAAACATCTGATAGGTGACAGCTGTCAGGACATCACTGACTTTGAACTTCTAGAAGAGGTTTTAAAGAAAGAACTTTGCCACATCACAAAAGACTTAAACAGAAGTTTAATAAATGCATCTGATATCAACATGACCATGTTCAGGAAACAACCAGATGAGATTTTGATTGAACATTTCTGTAAGTGCTGTTGGGTTCAATGTCCTCTCTGTAAAGTTGTCTGTGTTAACACAATGGAAGACCATAATGGAGATCATATTGCTCCCTTTCATCGAAACACTGGGATGACAGGGGGGAAATATAAGAATACAAACATTTTTTGTGTGAATTTCTGCACATCTTTAGTGGCAAGTGACATGTTTTTTTACCCACGTGATGATTCAGATGATACAGTTTTATGTAAGGAGTATAGAACCGCAGGTCCTGAGTTTGCTAACTGGTCCATCACACCTGATCTCTCAGAGCTGCCTTACTGGAAGTGGTTTATGTGTCGATTTCAGGATGATTTGAAAAAGCGCTATGACAAAACTTTTGATGGTGAAGGTACAATTCCAGAAAATTGGAGGTCCTTTACAAAAGAGGAAGCTATTGAATGTTTGGATAAATACATCTAAAGCTGAGTTTTTTACAAATATGTTCTCTGATTATAGTTTTGCTTTAATGAAATAATTGTAAAAATATTAGGAATGTGCTTCTTGATACTCAATTTGAACGGCATGTGGTTATTTACAATGATATTACTTTTACCACTATAATTTAGTCTTGGGATGTATTTTTCTTCAGCAGTAGATTTTACATTATATTCATTTAGCAGACACTTTTAGGCAAAGTGACTAACAAATGAGGGATGATTCAACAAATGGGGGAGCTTTCCAGATTTTAGTCAGATAGTACTTAAACTAGACTACTGTGTTTCTAAATAGTAAACCTATAGGTGGAATTATGTCAAATGCTGGGAAAAGCACTGCCTGTGAATTTCTTTTATTTTCTTTTAACCTCATATTCACAATTTTTTTATGCAACGAGTTTTTTTATGTCAACGAGTTTTCAAGAACAGTTTTGTTTTCTTTGTATCCATCAATTAAAATAAGAATTTCTTCATGACTCTGTTTATTTTCTCCTCCATGTGTGGGATAGATATTTTCAATTAAAAGTGTAATTTTTTGAGTTCGATAACGTATGCTTTACCACCTTTTTTAACTTTCAGTTTAGGCCAGTCAAGAATGAGTTTAAAATAATGTGCTGTTCAGACTATTTCCTGTTTACTTATTAGAAGGCTTGTGATTGGGTTAAGAAAAATAGACGTCAAACTTACAACCTACTAGCTACGTTCTGCCTTAAGAACAAATGGTGCAACCAAATAAAGTAAAGAGTTAGTTATAAACTAGCTAGTAGTTACTAAGCCTCTAGTTTGGACTTTACGTCGCAGTTTAAGTAAGAACTTACGAACGACTTGTGCAACCCTACCCTGTGGCCAGTTGCATAAACATAGCCGTGACATTAAGACTGTGTCTTAAGAATGATTCTTACTAACTAGCAATTAGTTAAGGCTAATCAGTCTTATTATTTGGATTTAAATTAGACCAATTTACCTTTCTATGTAACATACTTAAAACAGTTATGATCAGTCTTGAAGAAAAAAATTCATGACTAACTTTAAAGACTAGTCTTAAAGTTTTATGCAACCGGCCACTGGTCTTTGTTTTTTGACTAAAAACTATTTATACTTCAAATAACTATTATAACAGTTTTTATAAAAAAAAAAAAACGTAGAGTGACATAAAAATAGTTTTCACATCACTGGTAAACAGACTCACACAGATTTTATACTGTAATTCTCTGATTTATCCTCATAAATGCTGTTTTTATTATTATTTAAATAATTAAAAAGAATAAATTCAGAACAGGATTAGAATATAATTATATTTTAAAAATGACAAAAAACACAAATCACAATGCAATATATAATCAAAACTGCATACTGTTGACACACACACACACACACAAAATGTATACATTGTAAGGCACTGTAAGTTACTTTGGATAAAAGCATCTGCCAAATACAGCAAAATCATCAGTGTTAAATGTGCATTGCTGGTAAATTTGATAAATTTAACAATGGTGATTTTGCTGTGCATAAATATATAGATATAAAACTATATATAGATTTTTTGTCTTACTCTATTTGCAAGGAAAATAAAGAAAAGTATTAGATCTTTTCTATTCTGTTTTGCTTTATTATTTGTTTCAATCGTGTGCGTGCATGTCAGCGAGGAATGTGCCCTTTTTATATTTAAAGGACCTGCCGCTTTAAAGGTCTCTGCAGTGCACGGCCCTGGTAACTACTGTATCAAAAGTGATAAATCAGTGAATTGTTTGTAATTTTGTTACAGATAAATGGGTTTTGGTGAGATTTCCTGACAAAGATTTGTGTCTTTGTGGATTCTCCGCTAGTTTCCGTGCATTTTCTTCTTCCTCTCTCCAGAGCTCGCGTTTCTTCCTCTCTAACTCCTCATCTTCATAATTCTCCTCCAGCTCTTTCTCCTTCTGTGCTATCTCTCTTTCTCTATGCTGCAGTATCTTTTTCTGTTTCTCTCTTATCTTCCTTTCTGAAGCTGGGAAAAGGGACGTTGTGTAGCAGCTTCTGCCATTAACGGCCATCAAGGTCTCAATCTTCTCCAGAAGTTTGCTCACCTGCTCAGAGTCTTCCACATCCTTGTTATTGAAGAACACAAATCCACCGCTGCACTTACGAATGAAGTCCCTGAGGTCTTTGTCTGAGCTGGCGATGACATCGTTTGGAGTCTTCCCCTCCAGACGATCCCCGTGTGTAAACAAAATAACAGTGTACTCCCAAACGTCCCTCCCAAACATGTTCTCGATCAACTTATGCATGTTCTTGTCTTCAATAGTTAAGTTTCCTACAGGTAGAACCAGCAGAAACACATGTGGTCCTGGTTTATAGAGCGAAACAGATTTTAAGATCTCACTGATCACAGACTTTTCCATTCGATTGACTTTAACCAGTCCTGGAGTGTCGATTATGGCCACAGGTCGGCCGTTGATGTTTCCGGATGCCCTTTCACAGATCTGTGTGACTCTGCTCAACTGCATGTCTGTGTTGAAAGCGTTAAACCTGAGGATGGTGTTTCCAGAAGAGCTTTTACCCGATCCTCTCGCTCCCAGTAACAGGATGCACAATTCTTCTGTCTCACCTGGAAAAAGATAATGCACATACTACAATACTTGAAGATTTTAAACTATTTTATAAATGCGTTTACAATCCAGCGTTGTGTCTAAAAGAATCAACCCAACCCGTTGTAATTTAACCTGTTGAGTTTTTTTAACCCATATTAACATTTTCTGGGTTAAATGACCCAAGGCTTGGTTGAAAATAACCCAGCATTTTTTGTGTGCATGTCAAAAATATTTTTTTCAGTAGGATGTATGCACGTACGCCTACTGTTTGAAACAAGCTTTATGTCAGGAATGTGAAAAGGTGTCATTTCTGACTTGCTCTCCTTTATCTTGTTTCTGTTTTTCTGGTTTTTGGTGTTATGTCAGATTGGCCTAATTCCCTGTGTACTGACAGCTCTGCACATGGAGTACAACATAGCAGCTAAATAATTTATTATGATTGCCAAGTCAATAGATTTTACACCATGTTGCTTACCGTGCGAAGATGGTGATTTTGAATTAGTCCCGAAGTCTATCAAAAAAGATAAAACACAACATAATACACTATTTACAATATATATAGGCTTTATTTTAGAATGTATCGTATAGTAATTAGCAATTTATATATTTGCTCTGAAAATTAAACTTTGTAACATACCTCGCAAAGATTTTAAATCACTTTTCACATTTTCATACAGTTCTTCCGTTTCAACTAAAATATTTAAAATATGACTTAGTTGTTATAATACAAGAACATTTTGATCAAAAGAACAGGTTGTCAGAATGATTGTTTAATGTTAAAAATGAAATGATTTGATATAGGACAGGCCTGGGCTAGTTGACACATGGGGACGGGTTATATCTCAATAACTATAAGTACAAACATAAATGTTTATTCACCATATACAGGTATATTTACTAGAGTAAAAACTGTGACAACAAGCCCAGGTTTCCTCTGAATTTATAACTCACAGCTCAGTGTTGATTCCAGTTCAAAAGTGTCTTTCTCAATATTTACAAAGGCCAACTGAATCTCCTCTGAAGTCATTGCTCTGTTTTATAGAAAAGAAATTCATAGACTTAAAGAAATATTTAAACAATTTGATTCCTTTTGGAAAGAAACATATTTAATCATTTAATATAAAATTATTTGTAAAATGCTTAAACAATTAACAGTACAACATTTTGTCCCAGTGTCCTGCACTGTCAAAAAAGGTACAAACACATATGGCAAAAAATATATTTTCAAATATAATTTTACATTTTTTTCAAAATATTCAAAAATTGATAAAAAATATGTCTAGGCCTACTGAAATATATTTTGAAAAATGTTTTTTTGTATATTTTGAAATATATTTCATATATATATTTAAAGCATTCATAATCATGTTACATTGAAGAACAACTTTGTATGTTACAATCCTGTAAATATAAAAGGTTTGAAAATGTTAAAATATATTTGCAAGTGCAAAAATATACTTATAATTTTATATTCTATACATACTTATACATTTTATACCATATGGGTTGTAAAATAAAAAATGTATTAGTTGCCCCTAAAAATACATTTTGAGTTAAAATATAAAGGTTAAAACTAAATATCAAATTCAAAATATGTTTAATTAAGCTCAACTTTCTACAAACTGTATTTAGCATATTTAAAACATATTTTGGCCAAAAAATTGCTGGGACCGTATACCTTTTTAAAAGCTCCTTTAAAAGATATGTATTTTTGAGGCAGCAATATGTACTTCTTTTTGTGTACTAATATGCACACTTTAGGTACAAAGGTGTATTTGAAAGGGTACCGGCCCAGCAAAAGCATTTGTAACTTTTTGAGAGTGTGGGATAAGGTCATATACACTACTTTGTGTCTTATTCCCCCCAAACGATCCCCCGACAACTAAATAAACTATAAAGAAAATATACTCACAATATTTTTGAAATCCAGATCCACCGTCAAAGAACAAAAACGCTTCCCTCACTGGCAGTCTTTGTTTAACCAGTAAGATTTGCACAAGTGCGGTGAATCATCTCTATCACCTTCTGTCAGGCATTTTACTGATACTCTATTTAGCTAGAAATAATTAAGGTTTAGGTTCAAACTGTGTCAATTGTATGAAGCCTGCGATACCTTAGTATGTTAGATGGGAGGGCTGGTCTTTGTGAGTGATACTGTCACTTCCTTTTACAAGGAGTTTATCCAACCAGACATGTTTTTGTTATCTGACACACAGGTATTTGTGCACAAAATGCAAGACCTGCATTAATAAACAATACTATTTTTCTGTAATTTTAACACCTTGTGAACCTTTCCACTGATATTAAATATGACTGCAGATTTTGTCTTTTTTTTTAGAAACGTAAGGATTTATAATGGCATGATGATGGTGATTGGTTTACAGGAAGGATTGGTTTAGAGGAAGTACATACCTGTACTGAGATAACGTTTCCACTTCAGTCAAAAAAATTCTTCATAAGTTGCTACCTGTTACTATTTTTCTTACAGGTATGATTCATGCATTGTTCGTAATCCAGTTGACAAAATTTGCAGTTACTGTACAAATAATCTTCATGACCTGGAAATTAAAGGTGCAGTGTGTACATTTTTGCGTATCTAGTGGTCAGGTTGCGAATTGCAACAAACGGTTCAGTCCACTGCTCACCCCCCACTTTTGAAACGCATAAAGAAGCTACTGTAGCCACCACCGGGAAAACGTATCATCATGGAGAAATCTTAGTAAAAAAGTTTGTCCGTTAAGGGCTTCTGTAGAAACTGGCGGCACAAAATGGCAACTTCCACATAAGGGACCCTCGGTGTATGTAGATAAAAAAGTCTCATTCTAAGGTAATAAAAACATAATGGTTCATTATAAAAAGGTATTTATACACCCCTAATGATATAGTTTTGTATATTATTTGCATTTCTCCCAAGAGATCCTTTTAAACTTTACACACTGCACCTTTAATAAATAAAAATCCAAATATTTTTTTTCCTTGAGTTCTCCAAAATTAATGTTTTAACGTTTAACCCTACACCTGGCACAAATTATAAAAACAATATTGCTTTAGCTCTGCTATCCTAAAATGATGTTCAAATACTTAATACTAAGCTTTTGTCAATGTTGTATATAAATGTTATAAATAAACACCTTTTTTGGTGGCTAACCCTTCTAAAGTGTGCGCAACTTCATTCTTTAAACCTCTATGTATTTATAAACCTGTCTGTCAAACTTAAACACATTGCAGTATATGCTTCAGAGTTACCCTCAACCCTCTTATAATCCAGAAATGTAGCAGTTCAGTTCATTCTGATAACCAGCAGAGGGCAGAATTGTGACTCTCACAGATGTTATAACCTGAGCATGTAGTCAAACCAGTGTTGCATAGGGGTGAGCAGGGCCCAAACTAGCACAGCTACTTGACATAGTTACACAGGGCCAAGCAAATGTGCTTTAGGACTTTTTCACTCACTCAGAAGACGATCTCCTGAATTTTTGAAATGTTTTGATGTGTTTTGTTAAAATGCTGGGCAAAGAGTGTTCTGGAGGCATAAAATACATTTCTTCGAATGTTTTTTCTATATCTGAGCTGGGTGTAAATAAGTCACCAAATCCAACCCTATATTATCTTAATCACTGTCTTGTTATTTAAAACATAGCACCATTTTGAAATATGTAAACAAATTTTAGTAAATGATAACTAGACGTGAAATTTTTTTTACACAGGGTTTGTAACACAGTGTAACTAAGTATTCAATGATGATGAAATGCAGACAATGTCATTATTTAAATTTATTGACAATTGTGATTTTTGTATTTATTGTGCGACTCTTTCAAAAATATCTATCCATATGCATTGATGTATAATACAAGGATGGTAAGATAAAGGATCATGGATGGATAGATATCTATCTATTCTTGAAAAATATAAAACAATGTCAACCTTTACAGATGCAATATTATTGAATTATTTGTGAATATTTATATAAAAGCTTCTAGAAAGTGTTACAACAAACCCTCTGTCTATTACGACACACCGCACCTATGGGGTAAGCTGTAACATTTGTACTTCTGTCACTTTTAGTGTAATTATACAGAATGCGATTGGTAGGTTACCTATATAAACTTTAAGTGTTCATTTGTAGCAGAGATATGTGTGTTGCTTGTGTCAAACAGTTTTTGAATGATTAAAGCATTTACCACGCTCTCCCCTACTTAGAGTTGTATTATATTTATTGGGAACTATAGCAGCAAAAACAGTCAGGTTAGTGTTGGTTATGCGTTTATATGTATTATTCCCAATGTAAATGCTGTGATAAAGTCATAATGGTACAGAATATAATAAAGCACTTAAACATATAGGAAACGTGCAGTGGCGTGTTTACCATTTTGGGGGCCCTATGCAAAGTCCAAGAACCAAGGCCCCCCATGCCCCAGCATTGCCCAAGGTTTTTCAATTGAATTGCACAACAATAATATTCAGTATATAGACTTAAGTGAGATATATAAACCGGGTTTATTTTGTTTTACACTGCTTAAAATAACACTAAATTGTTAGTTTGGTATGACAAAAATTTTTGGTTTAAAAAATGTTTCACGCCCCTCTCAGATATATCTTTTGCTTGCAAATGTATTATAGGATGTATTTAAAACAATGTAATTAAAACTGCAACTTCAGTATCTGACATCTTACTAAAAAAACTAAATGAGGAAAAAGAGGAAGCATTAGATTATTATTCAGACTGATCTAACAAACTGAACTAACAAACACCAGCAAACAATATTGTAAGTTGGTTATTGCTTGAATTTATGGATGGGAATCACATAAAACTCTCATGTTCATATTGCAAAAACAAACTTACTGTGAGGTACAACAAAGCATATAGACTAGACATATATGAATGATTTATGTATTTTAGACATGATTTAAACCCCTGCGTGGTGTCTTTATCATGTTTATACAGTACCTGTACGAGTGTGGAACAAAAGATGCGTGTCACTGATCAAACCAAACCACCAATCACAAGTGTGAAGCCCGAAGTCTTTAAAGTAAACTTGACCATCGAGTAAATGTTGTGCGGTTACGAGAGCACAGAGCGAGTCGAACGAGCGCTCATTTCAGCACTTGTGTGGCTGCTTTTGTGCGCGCTGTGCAGAGGTGCGCTGTCCCGTAGTCGAGTTCGCTCATGAAGTAGTCTGTGCCCTTGCGAGGATGCGCGCAAATATTATTCTGCGTGCATACTTGCAGATCTCTCGCTCGCGCGTGCGTGCTTTATCCGTGCCTTAGATTTGGGTCGGAATAAACGTAAAATACTTTCGCACACCTTCTGGCCAGTAGGGGGCCCCCCAAGCCCGCGAGGCCCTACGCAATTGCGTGGTTTGCGTGGTGGGTAAACACGCCACTGGAAACATGTAGGAAAACCTAGCTTTTATTAAAATAAAATGTTAAGTTACATTAACATTAAGTAATGTTTTATGTGCCACTGTGCCATATGTCAGGCATTTATATTGACTTCCCAAACTGTTTATCAGTACATACACATCATTACGTTTTAGTATGCAAACTATTTCAATTATTTGAAACATGGAACAACGTTAGATTAGATTGGATGGCTGACCTTTGTGTGATGCTGTCACTTCCTTCTATAAGGATTTCATCTAACCAGAAGTTTTGGTTGTTATCTGATGCTCAGTTATTCCCATGGCATCTGCTTTGCCTTTTTCATAAGAAAAATAAAGCGTTGATGCTAGGTATGCACCGATATGGAAATTTTGGCCGATACCGATAACCGATAACTCTTTGTATTTGGGGGACGATAACCGATATATATATATATATATATATATATATATATATATATATATATATATATAGGCCGATAAATATTCATATTAATTTCACAATGAAAAACTCCCAGACCGCGGACATCTTGTCTTTGCGCTAGACTAGCATACTCTTCTTAAGCCTGCAACACGTGTCATCTTCGTGCTATATCACAGAAAGCACCAATCAAAACTCCACATGGCCAGCAATGAGCAAGTGAAGTGGTTCAACAAACCGAAATAATCCATAATTTATCGGCTTTCATTTATCGGCCTAATTTTGCTGTAAGACCGATAACCGATAATATTAAAAATAAGCAGTTATCGGCCGATAACGATATGCCGGCCGATATATCGTGCATCCCTAGTTGATGCCCCCAAAAAATGCATGAGCTGCATCTTCCTGGTTCAAAATAACAACAGAAGCTCCTGAATACTCAATATAAAAACATACAACCTTCCCCAGCCTGGACATTTCACTTATATTGTACCTCCTAAAACCAGGGATTCTCGATCTTTTTCCCTTCAAGGCCTTTCTATTGTTCACAACAATATTTGAAAGCTACCCTACTCACAATTTCTACCAAAATAAAATATACTGCTTGGCATAACTATAGAGAAATATCTTGATGTTTAGATGGTTTTGGTTATTAAATGCTGGTTTTGTCTTATTTTTAATCATTTAAGTCACCTTAAAGGTGGGGTGCATGATCTCTGAAAGCTAATGTTGATATTTTAAATCACCTAAACAAACACGCCCCCAACCCAATAGAATCTGGGCCTTTTTTATAGACCCGCGCCACACATACGCAACCCAGGCAACGATGTCGGTTAGTAGACACGCCCCTTACTGCTGATTGGCTACAAGTGTGTTTTGGTACTCAGCTTGACTCCCTTTTTCAAAGTATTTTTCAAAAGTCACGCACCCTGCCTTTAAGGCCTCCTTGGAAGTTTGTTGAGGCCTCTTACATTAAAGTGGGCAACTGCCCCCTTAGCTAAGAAACACTGCTTTTAACTATAAAGATATAACTGTTGTAACAACCTTATGTGACAACTAGCCCGATCTCTAGTATATATGCCTGAATGTATATAAAAATACATACAATTTGGCAGACAATTTCAGAAATTATATTTGTTTAAAAAAATGGGAGGGAGAATGTAAATGGATTTGTTAAATCAGCTGATAAATGTGGAAGTCTTTCGGCCAAATGCGTGAGGTTTGGTTATGCTCTTTCTTTGTTTGGATGATTTCTCAGCCCGTTTTCTTGCTTCGTCTTCTTCAGTTCGCCACATTTGTTGCTTCTCTCTTTCTAACTCCAGCTCGCTTTGGCAGAGCATCCCCAGATCTTTCTCCTTTTTTGCAATCTCTTGTTTTCTCTTTTCTAAAATCCTCTCCATTTTCTTTCTTATCTTTCTCTCTGCCGACGGGTAAAAAGACGTCGTGTAGCATCCTTTCCCATTAATGGCCAGCAGAGTGTCAATTTTCGTTAAAAGTTCACTCACATACGCGTAGTTGTCTGTGTCTTTGTTATTGAAAAACACAAACCCACCGCTGCACTTACGGATGAACTCGCGAAGCCCCTCGTCGGAGCATGCGATGACATCATTAGGTATTTTGTTCCCCAATCTATCTCCATGTGTGAACACAATAACGGTGTACTTCCAGATGCTCTTGCCAAACATGCTTTCGATCAACTTATGCATGCTCTGATCATCTTGAGTTAAGTTTCCTATAGGCATAACCATCAGAAAAACATGTGGTCCTGGAGCATAGAGGGAGAAGGACTTGAGGATCTCTCTGGTCACTTCTCTCTCAGTACACCCGAATCTGTTTAAACCTGGAGTGTCGATTATGGCCACAGGCCAGTCGTGGATGATCCCAAAAGCCCTTTCACAGACCTGCGTAACTCTGCTCAACTGCATGTCCGTGTTAAAGGTGTGGCAACCGAGGATGGTGTTTCCAGTGGAGCTTTTTCCTGCCCCTCTTGCTCCCAGTAGCAGGACACGCAATTCATCGGTCCCAGCTATAAATAGATTACGTGCATTAGATCAGATTAGATTCAACTTTATTAAAGTACAGAGCCAACAAGAAGTAAAAAAATATATATATATGAAATGATAATATGTACACATTATATAGGATTGTGCATATTGTATTTAAAATGCAATAGAGTTTTTTATGCAGTGCAAAGGTATGAGAAGCAAAGACATGCTCAATGCAAATGTCTATGAATACAGCGCATGGTGCAAATGACGAAGTATAAACAGACCAGCTCAATGCAAATGTCTACACAATGCAATACAAGATGCAAATGAGGTACAAACACAGAAGGTGCATTTTACAGAAACAAAATACATATAAATAACTTCTGTATAGCTGGTGACTATAATAATGAAAGCGGCATTATGAGTCCAAAGGATTGAGGATAAATATAAAGAGGCAACACTGTGAATGTGCAAAGTGGAAAACGTTTTTGTACACTGTAGAAAAATGATATTAAATCAACGAATATTTATATGTTACTTTAAAAAATAGGTTAAACATTTTTTAACTTACAACTTGATTTTTTAAGTTATGGCAACTTATCACAAGTCAAAACTTAAAAAAATAGGTTGAATTTACTCAAGTTGTTTAAACTTAATGCTGCATTATTTTTTACAGTGTATACAGTTTTAAATATTACAGTATGTGGTCCGAGTGGGATGTAGTGTTCAGTGCATGAGTTTGGAGTTCATTAGGCATCACAGTTATCGACATACAAAATTATAGACAAATGCTTGACATATTACTTATAAAAATTTTATATTTGTAAGAAATATGATTTACATGTGGATGCGTTTCAGTGTCTCACCATGTAACGTTGATGTTGTAAAACAGGTTTTCTTAGCATTCGGCAGATTTTCATACAATTCTTCCTTTGCCACAACTATAAATAAACAAAGTTGTTGTTCAATTTCCTTTCGACATGATTACATCATCTTACAAATGCACAACAATTTGGTACAGGTTTTAAACATTTTGAGAACTTAGATAGATAATAATTGTCTTGTAATTTGCCGGGATAATTCACCCAAAAGTATGTCACATGCTTATATTAGTGACTGGCACCTTCACCATTCACATTCACTGAAAAAGTTAATGAATTTTAACATTGACATTGACTACATGAGAAAGTAAGTCCTACAGAAACTCACGACTCGGTGATGAATCCAATGCAGAATCAATCCCATCTTCCTCGGAGTCATTAAACTCATCATCCGAATCTTCTAGTTCTTCATTTATCTTCATACTGTTTAGTTTATCCACAAGAGTCATTTTTCTATTTTTTATAAAAACAAAAAAGTTTCACATTAATGTAGAAATGAAAAGTTGTATTGTGCTAAAATCTCCAGTTGTTGATGAGAACTAATTAGCATAAAATCCAGTTTGTAATATGGATACTTTATTTATATGAATAAAGTGTATCATGCCATAGTCCTTTGTCCTTACAGTAAGTTCTCCTCTCTGCAGTCTCCAGCTGATAATACTGTTTGTTAGATTCGATCTGTTCTGCACCTTAAGGCTTGTATGTAAACCATCTACAGCAAATACTCTGGTTTCATCATTGGCAGTTAAAGATATGAGTTTGCTGAACAAGGTAGATGTTTAGTAAAAAGCAAACATCTGCAACAGGTATCGGTTCAGGACCTTAAGGGGGCCGGTCCTGTTTAGTGTCAGGGCAAAACAAGGGTTTCATTCAGACAGTGAAAACTTGTTCAACATGTTAGTCAACTATATAAACTAAGTGTGTTTGGTATGCACTTCTCTGTTTCAGTCTTTAGATTACAGGATTAAATAACAAATAGCAACCATGTACAAAGTAACATTTTTGGGAAACCAAATATAAAGTCACAATAAAGTGATTAAATGAATTTGCATAAATACATATTTTACTTAATTACATATATTTATTAATTTAATGTGTTTTTCTGACTATTTAGCTGAAATGGTCATGGAAAAGCATTCAAAAGTTTTTGGTAGTAACCATTATTTATTTAATGTTGATTGTTTGTTTTTTGTTTGTTTGTCTTACCCATGGTTAATTTTCATAAGAGTTATTTTGTTAAGTGTTGTCTTTTTTGCTGTGGGATGTTACAAAACAATGCTGTGACCGAAATAAGCAAAACCTGAAACATAAAGAAAGTAAGTTGCAGATTTCTATACTGCATTTTTTATGGACTACTTCACATTTAGAAAGTAATACGAAACTATTTCACATAGCCAATTTAATGGCTGTCATAATTCAAAATTCCCCTTTTAAAAGTTTATTCAGCGTTATGATATAAAAAAAACTTTTATTTCCAGTTCCTCTTTATGTAAAGCTATAGCGAAGGGCAAATTCATTCGCCGCTGCGGAGATTAAACGGCGTATGACATTAAAGTATCGCGAGAGCGTAGCCTTGGAATTGCTCTCGCGGTACTTCAATATCATACACCGAACGGTTTGCGCAGCGTTTCAAGTTGCTGACGTTTCTGATTAAAGAAAGTCCAGTTCTGTCATTAGCTGTGTCCCAATTCAGGGGCTGCGACCTTCTAAGCATGCGACCTTAAATATGAGCACTCGGTCTTTCAAGGTGGCAGCCTCAGAAATCCGCGAAGAGAACTGAAATGAGACGGTCTAACCTTCGGACGACCCATAATTGGCGTCACCTGCTGCGCCTGTCAGCAGGACATAGCGGAAACGTTTCTGACTTATTAAAATAAATATGAAATCAGAAAAATATTAATTTAGTTTAGAAAATATGACACGTTGATGTAGATTAAACTATTCAACAGTATATTAAATTAAATTAATCAACCTTAGAAATATATGCATCATAAAAATAATAATATTAACACAAAACATAACTTATAATACTAAAACAGTGACAAACTTTTTTTGATAAATACACACTTTTATTTAATGAAGGTTTTAATTGTTTATTTTACAATATCCAGCTGCCGTTGCAGCCGCGCAATGAATCTCGGGATATCCTCGGCTGTTAAGGATCCATTCGTTCTATCCTTAACAGCGCGGAGAAATGAGGATGCATTTTGAGGCTTCATTCTAAGCATCCTTCGAATTGGGACGGACCTACCAGCCTGAAGTCGCGCTGCTGTGACGCAATCGGTCTTAAAATACGTCCTTAGAAGGTCGCAGCCCCTGAATTGGGACACAGCTATTGGCTGAAACAGACCCGGAAGTCGAAAATCTGTAAACATCTGCTCAAACGTCTGACTTTAAATCTGAGTTTTATTCAGATAGAGAAAAGAAGTTGAACACTTTGGAGAGGTTGCAGAAGATGGGATCCAAAGATTTGAGACTCATGGATGTTTTCTCCTACGAGAGTCTCGTGCATGCAGTCGCCGGTGCAGTGGTACAGACGCATACAGTATTTACAGTACAATAATACATTATTTACATGATTAATTTATTTTCCCGCTAAATCACATTTAAAGTGCTATCGCGATTCTCCACCTGCTGTATATTAATGTTAATGACAAATCTAAAATGTTGTCAGTTTATGTGTTAAATTAAACATGTCATTATTATAGTAAGCACATTGTTTTTGGTAATTTATGTATATTACCATAGTTTTACTACAAATATCATAGTTAAACTATTACTATAGTGACAGTGGTACATTTGGGATTTATTATATAATAAAACTATAATACCCTAGTTAAACTATGGGTACTGTAGTAAAACCATGCATTGTTTTCATAAGGGGATGAGATCATCCCACATGTTGCACATCAAACATGTTGTGTATGTTTTCATGTCATGTGTTTAGGGCAGTGTGACTGCTATGACTGTTTTCTTTCCTCTCGACACAGCTCGGCTTCGGCTGCAAGGTACCAAAGTGAAACGTTTGACCTCAAATGTACATCTTATGTTGTACATTTTAAATAAAGCATTCATGCATGTTTCTGTATGTTTGTAGTGGATGAAAAGAGGAAAGCCAAGTCCACAGCAGCCATTCTGGGTGAGATCATCAAGGAGGAGGGTCTGTAAGTAACTTCACACTCACACACGTCAAGATCCTTTAATACATTCATTACTATGTGTTTGTTTTCTGTTTATCGTTATGCCTGACAATCTGACCGTATCAAGAAAACAAGTTGTTAATCTCTGTTTCTCTCTCTCACTTTCTAGGTTAGCTCCATATCGAGGTTGGTTCCCAGTAATCTGCAGTCTCTGTTGCTCCAACTTTGTGTACTTCTACTGTTTTCATAGCCTGAAGGCCACCTGGTTAAGAGGTCATAGGTCAACACCAGGACGAGACCTGATCATTGGCATTGTTGCAGGTTTGCTTGTCTAAAAGAGTATTGGCTGAGATGTTACCCAAACTAGTAAAATAAATGTACATTAAAATTCTTTTTTTTCTTAGTGTCACAACATAATGTTCAATTTGCATTCAGTGTGAGCATTATAGCAGAACATTCATGCATCTACTTACTATTAACAATTATCCATCTAATAATTCTCATATAACTTCTTCACATGTTTATAGCAGTTTTTCACAGATAGATTTCTCCTGCTTTAGATGTCACATGTTTCAACATACTGTTTCTCTGTATCTATGTCTGGTATGTTTAGGTGTAGTAAATGTTCTAGTCACCACTCCACTCTGGGTCGTCAATACCAGACTAAAACTACAAGGGGCGAAATTCAGAAACGAGGACATAAAGCCTACACACTACAAAGGAATTATAGGTAAAAAAAATAAACATTAGAAAAAATGCAGGGTACAAATTAAAAAACTTCCAAATCTTTTAACTCTTTCCCCGCCAGCGTTTTTTAAGAAAGTTGCCAGCATTTTTTATGATTTTCACAAAAATGTAATGCCGTCCAGAAAATCTTCTTCTTTAAATATATAAACATACAATATAACAAATGAAAGAACCGACCCTCTGCTTTAAAAAAAAAAATCCTACCTTCATTTGTTCTCTTTTATCATCTCTCAAATATGGGTAGGTTTCTTCAAAAATACTAAATTTTGAGCGAAATCCAATTTTGTGAAGCAATTTTGATCGAGATCATATTCAGGCCGATTATCAAAACATAAGGAGTTTGAACTGTTTGCCCTAAGGGAATACCTCTGGGTTTTATAAGTTGGGTAAGAGCACTACTTGGTGGATAATATTGGAAATGGGGATTGCCGGAAAACTTTGAACTTTTTCAAATCTCAGTGGAAGGCTTATTTATTCAGCTTTCAATTTCTCACTTCCAAAAAATTGACCCATTTTGTGGTCCAGCGTCACATTAAGACCCTATGATAAAGAAATTATTTATCTGTTTTTTTTTTTGCTAGACATCCTGGTTGGCAAATTTCCCAAGTTATAGGCCAGTTTACGCACCAAAGTTTTTTGATCACAGTTTTCACTTGTTTTTTTGGACCTATGTGGTAGGGATGGGCTGATAAATCGACCGATGATGCTTGCTATGCTTCTCAATGAATTACGGTAAATTGCAGCTACATCCAAAAGCCACAGGGAGCTCTCGTGCAGAAACTTAACCTAGCTGCAGGCTGCAGAAGAAGAACCATTTACAAACGCATCTCCAGGAAATGGCTTAAAGGGATAGTTCGGCCAAAAATGATATTAAACCCAAGATTTACTCACCCCCAAGCTGTCCGAGTTGCATATGTCCATCGTTTTTCAGACAAACACATTTTCGGATATTTTATAAAATGTTTTAGATCTTTCAGTTGATTAAATGTAATGTTACGGGGTCTACCCATAGTCCACGACCTTCAAGTCCAAAAAAAGTGCGTCCATCCTTCACAAATTAAATCAAAACGGCTCCAGGATGATAAACAAAGGTCTTTTGAGGGTAATCCGTGCGGTGTTGTTGTAGAAATGTCCATATTTAAAAGTTTATTAACGAAATAACTACCTTCCGGTAGCGCCCCCATCTTAGTCGTGTACGGAGGCTACTCTGCTGCTGCTCTGTGCACCCGCCCTCCGAATTTGTCATACGTCACTAAGAAAAGTGCGTACACTACGCTAATACTCTCTCCTGAATACAGATGAGTCTAAGATGGCGGCGCTACCAGAAGGTATTTATTTTCGTTAATAAAGTTTTAAATATGGATATTTCTACAACAACACCGCGTGGATTACCCTCAGAAGACCTTTGTTTATCATCCTGGAGCCGTTTGGATTTAATTTGTGAAGGATGGACGCACTTTTTTGGACTTGAAGGTCGTGTACTATGGGTGGACCCCGTAACATTACATTTAATCAACTGAAAGATCTAAAACATTTTATAAAATATCCGAAAATGTGTTTGTCTGGAAAACGATGGACATATGCAACTCGGACAGCTTGGGGGTGAGTAAATCATGGGTTTAATATCATTTTTGGCCGAACTATCCCTTTAAGCATATATTTAAATTGCTGTTCTTTAAATCTTTTCAGGTATTTTTATAATAATAGAGAATATGTATAATAATTATGTTTGACGAGTCTTGCTTTTTCAAATGCAAGTTATAAACGACTCAAAACGGTGATTTCAGATTGATCAGGACTACCTATTGATCTAAAGGCGTAGTGCAAGAAACGCTGTGCATTATAATATCGGCTCCGCGATTCAGAATCGTTATCGGCCAGGTATTATTAGTGTGTATCAGCATGTCTCGACCCATCCCTACTGTGTGTTAATATTCTGTTTGATAAAAGTGTGTCTCCGGTGAATGCTCTCCATGATCTTTCTCTTTAGATGCATTTGCCCAGATCATTCAGCAGGAAGGATTGGGAGCACTGTGGAATGGCACATTTCCCTCCCTGCTCCTGGTGCTGAATCCTGCTGTTCAGTTTATGATCTATGAGGGTCTGAAGAGGCAGCTGATGAGAGGAGTGCACAGAGAGGTCAGAATACTCATATAATGTCCTCATTATACACGGTAGTAAATACAATGATATGCACACAAATCACACAGATAAAAATAAATAATAAAACCATAAAAAGTAATCAGTGCAGACTGATTATGTAGATGTGTTCTTAACATATACAGAAAAACAAACAGATGAACCAAAACACTGTTGCCTAGAATGCAACATCTTTGATATGAATTTAATATTATGCAGATGATATAAAACACTCCACACGTGTCATTGCATTGTTACCATAGAAACCTAGCTGGTAGCAATGCAACAAAGTTACATAACTGCATATCTGTTCATGATGTCATTGCATATTTATTTACATTTAATTCCTGCAGAGACTATCAGGGATCAGAGAGGATATCAGAGATTATTCACATATAAAAACAATTAAACTATTGTTAACCTAAAAAGAATGACACACATGTATTCAATATTTCTGTGTGATAATAGCTGAGATCTGTGGAGGCGTTTCTAATAGGAGCCATTGCCAAGGCGGTAGCAACCACGATAACCTACCCACTACAAACAGTTCAGTCCGTCCTACGGGTACAGTAAACCCTCCTGAGGAACACTGTTCTGATTTCAATTTATTTTGCTTGATTGAATATGAATGTCCGTGTAAACTATTGCTCTCTGTTGTGTTCAGTTTGGGCAGCATGGGCAGCCAACAGAACAAAACAAACTGCTGAGCAGTATGAGATCTGTTATGTATCTGCTCATCAATAGAGTCAGGTACTGTATAAACCCACACACGTCACATGACAAGAAAGAGATACCTTTTAAAATTGACCTTTTACTGACATGCTAAAAATATTTCTTACAGTCCACGTTTTTAAAATATGAAGTCTTTCAACTATTTAGTTCTCTCTGAGCTGTCACACGGGTTTCCAAGGAAATGATTCATTGCATGTCACATCTTTATTCCTCTTACATTGAAGTGATATGTGAATTGATTTAATGCAGGAAATGGGGCATGCTGGGATTGTTCAAAGGCCTGGAGGCAAAGTTACTTCAGACGGTCCTCACGGCTGCGTTGATGTTCTTGCTGTATGAGAAGATCGCCAGTGTCACCTTTAGGGTCATGGGGTCAAACACCTAGTGACGTCCCACTGACCCCTTACAGAACTTTAATCAGCTATAATTAACTTAAATTTTATCACATTAACTTTATGGACAATATGAATGATATACAGAAGTGCTCATATGTACATAATATTATGAAGGCAAATATAAACTGCAAAAAGGATTTTCTTACTTTCAGTACAAATATCTATAATTTCCTCAATCATTTATTTACATGAATTTGTGCTTAAAACAACCAGAAAATCTTCCAAGGGGGTAAGAACATTTTTCTTAAATTAAGTGTTTAAGAAAAAATGAAAGTTATTTTAAGATATTTTTCTTCCCCAATGGCAGATTCTTTTTTGTTTGTTTGTTTGTTTGTTTGTTTTAAGCACAAATTCACTTAAATTTGATTTTTTTTTTCTTGGGTCACATCAAGAAAATGCATCTTGATTTAATAATGTTTAGATGTTTGTACTGAAAACAAGAAAATAAAGTAATTAAGAAAGTCATTTTTTTTGGAGCGTATATAAATGCAAACTCAATTTCCACCAAAAGTAGATGATGTTCATCATTTGCTGCCAATGCTGATGGGAGATTTGGGAGTAGAATTTGGAAAGGATGATGCTGTGCCAATCGATGCAAATAATTGGACAATACATTTGGTCTGTTACTTGTTTTGACAGAGTGAGAAAGACTTTTTCTTACGTAGTTTCATTTCAAAGACTGCAAGGAGACAGTACATTGAATTTGTTTTTCCTCTATCTTTCATGACTCAAAAAAATTAAATACTTTAGTTGATATCTGTTATCAAATCTGTTAATTTATTCGCTAAATTAGTCACTTATTTTAGATTAAGACCTCATGGAGGTCAGTTTGTAAGTTGTTTTTAATGTTTGGTTTGGTTTGTTTACCTATAGTGTCAAAAATGAAAATGTTTTTGGAAAATTGATGGTTTTGTTGGGAAGGCGACCTTGGCTGTCAATGAAGAAAGCTGATAGTAGATCAGCCCTCTGGCGATGATACTGTACTAACAAACCTCAGGACTGACTTGTGTATACTCTCTGTGTATAATACTTGATTTTACTTAAAAATGCTGGACACTTTGCCAGTAACAGACCGTTTACTTAAAAGTTTAGACCTGTAGGATTTATTTTCTATTGGTTGTATTTATTCAACTATTTTCTAATCTTTCTTGAAAGAAGTTTTGAAAAAAAAGTAAATGAGTCAACTTCAAAACCATTGCTTCTTTATTTTAATGTCATGGCTAGAATAAAGTCTTTATATATATATAAAAAGAGTTTGGTTCCAGAACATGATTCTGTTTTTTGTTTCCAATTAATATGTATTCAACTGCAGTTGGTTTATTTTGATTTAAGCCTTCTAGAAAACTACAGCTAAGTAGCATGGAGTTATCTCATTTTGGAACAAAGTCAAGTGCGGTAAATGTATAAAAAATAGATCTTATAATTGATATTGCACAAAAGATATTTATTTAACTATAGTAAAATAAGTGATCTTAATGATTTTCTAAGTTAATTTAGATACAAATTATGTTTTTTAAGATTCAGTTTAGCTTACGTCTAGGTTTGGAATAATTATACTGCTTTGCCTCTAGGGGGCAGTAAATGGATGTGTGTTCAACTTTATACCTATTTTTTACAGTCTATGGTTTATACGTGCTCCACAAGAATTTTCCTTCAAAAGTTCACACTGGGTCATTAAGTTGTTTTCTTTCTTTTTTTCACTTAAATGGATTGTTCACCCAAAAGTAAAAAGTCTCATCATTTACTCACCTTCATGTAAACACACAGCAGCTGATTGTAATTATTGACTTCCACAGAAGGAAAACAAATATTATGGAAGTATTTTGATAAATGATGAAGAAGATATTTTGATAAATGATGTTAAGCACACAGTTGATGATACCCATGAATTCTATCGTATTTGTTTTTCCTACTATGGAAGTCAATGGTTGCAATCAGCTGTGTGTTTACCATCATTTCTCAAAATATCTTCTTTTGTGTTCATCCAAAAGAAGATTTAGTACAACATGAGGAAATGATGACACCTTTATTTTTTGAAACTATGAAACTATTATGTTTTTTATTCTTAAAATTATTTTTTGTTTTATTTTTAGTTTAAACGTCGAAAACATCACATTATCATCACATTTTAGTATGATGACAATTAAAGTTATTGAAATATATAAACTCCAAGAATTAACATCAGACATACGGAAATTCGCTACATCAGTATCTAAAATCTGATTTGGGAAAATAACGACTACGGTTGGCAGGGCAAATTACGATACCAAATGACATTACAACTTTAAAAGCCATATGGACATTGATTTACAATTAAAATACACGATAAATTATCAAAAGAAGATCATTATTAATTATTACTATTTCTAATACATTATTTTTTAATCAGTCGTTCCTGACAAATTAGAGACCACTTCTGGGCCATTACGCTCCGCCTACTTTAAGTTGCTTCAGATCATTATTGCCAATCTACTCATTTAATTATACGGTGAAATGTTAACGCTGTGCTCCGAGTCAACCGGTGAGCATTTCTATTGGTCGACTCCGATAAAATACTTGCAGCGAGCTTCGTGGCTATTGGCTGAGGTGAGTTGTTGATCAGCAAAGTTCGGTTATGATTGGACCCACTTTAGGCTCCAGCTGTCTCTGTCTCGGAAGTTATTGCAATGAGACTATTGGTCTGTAGCAGTGTCAGTTAACAGAGTCTTCGCATATTATTGGGTGAATCTTGAAAATGGGCGTTTTTCCGGTTAAAGTTTACTTGATCTCGGAAACGAACATTGTGCTGTTTCAGACTATTGGAATAGCAATGGATGAGAGTTGTCAGCGAATGTAAAGTAAGTTATCTTTTTATGAAGTTTATGGCATGTTTTGGCGTGCAGCCCCAGCAGATGTGCAGTCGTTTATTCGCGTACTTTCTGGATATTGATATTGCATTATTATTAAGCTTGCTGCAAGTTGCACTGTGTAGTTGGGAAGAGGTGACACATGGATTGAGTTTGTTAGTTCTGCTCATGTTACAGTGCATTGTGTTAATTAGGTAATAGTGAGTAATATTTTCTGGATATGTTCATGACTGAAGATTTGGTAGTGATACAAGACCGATATAAGGTGTTTGTGGTCCTGATGCTGTGAAGGTGAAAGTGTTATGTAACATCAGGTCCGAGATGATGTCTCTCCTCATTTGAATTCATCTGTTAGAAGTAGAGAAGATTATAACTAAAATTGTGTTATCAGCCTTTCAACGTGTGTTGATGCTGGTGACAGGCCTTTCTTCACATTTAAATGCCACCTGGTCTTGTGTTTGACAGATGGGACCCAACTTTCCTTTATCTTGTGTTATCGCTCCTTTAAAAATGCACTTACAGAAAAGTACAAACAGCCATGTTTTTTCATTTATTGATGGGTATGGATTTGATTCCAAGGGAACACACAAACTGATCAAATGTGCCTAAAATGGAAGTCATAATGCATAACTATAATGTATCATGGTACTACAGCTGATTGTTTTTGTAAAGGGGTTTATTTCCTCCCTAACAACACAAAGTCAGTATGGATTCACTTTATTGGATTCCTGTACTGTATATGTTTAAACTTACAATGATGTAGACATTTATCTTCTGTTTTAAGTTAATCATGCAAAGCTGTTTGTGGTTTGTTACTTGAAATGATTTTAAGCTTGTAAGTTTGTGATGTGTCTTCTGATGAGAACCACAGATCAGCATTTTAAAGGTGCCAAAGTTTTATTAAGTGCAAAAATGATCCAGATATGGATTTATGTCCATTTACAACCCTGGAAATTGTCTTAAGAATGAAATGGTCTAATATTACCTTATTTGAAAGGATCATGAGTAATAAGGTTGAGTTCTGCTCTGATTGGCTGTTTCTCAGAGCGGCTCATTTCAGTAGCTCTGTGTGTGTGCAAACAGACCTTAGGGTTGAGTCTGTATAAGATGAATATACAGATTTTGAGGAAAAATTAATTATTTGGAGATTGTAATGGATGTTTTTAAATGGCAAATTTGTGTTTTTCCCAATATGGACTTGCAAAATGTAACTGTAACGTCAATAGTAGAACTTCGGCCTTAACGCATACAGCGCTAACTCGGTCACAACTTTGTTTTTAGCATTGCAACAACATTGTAATTAATTTAGTGTTGGGGGAAATCATGACTGCAATGTCACAGTTGGTGTTCTGTTGAGATTGGCCTGCTTTTCAGAGGTTTTTTGCATGCACGAGGTTTAGATAACAAGGAGGAAACTAGGCATGTGCATTACGTGTTAATGTTAATTTTGTGTAAACCCAGCTTATACCTTGAAAATGGTATTACATAAATTTTTGTGGTTTTGAAACCTTAACTCTTTAAAACCTTGGTATACCGTGAAACCGGTAATCATTACCGGAGGAATGATCGTGTTTGAGGCTCACAATATGTGATAACCATGAGCAGAATCTTATTATTCCTTTTTGCCTAGATAAATACAGTTTTACATTCTACAGCATCTTTAAATGCCGCATGAAAACATGGACGTACAACATCATGATGTTCATGATTAACAAGCATGACTTCTGCATCAAACCATCAAACGTGTGTGTGTGCGCGTGTGTGTGTGTGTGTGGTCAAGGTCAATGACTCATAGTGACAAAATAAAAGATGACACAGACCTTCCTGTGGTGGATTATTTTCCATATTAAGACCTCCATATGCCAATGTTAGATGTTTTTATTAGCTAGTTCTTTTCTTTCTGTCTTTTATTTTCCTTTCTTTTGTTTCTTCTTTCTTTCGTTGTTTTGTTCTTTCATTCTTTCATTGTTTCGTTCTTTCATTGTTTCGTTCGTTCATTTCGTTTCTTTTGTTCATTTTGTTTCTTTCGTTAGTTTTTTCTTTCTTTCTTTCGTTCGTTCGTTCTTTCATTGTTTTGTTCTTTTATTGTTTCGTTCCTTCATTGTTTCGTTCGTTTGTTTCATTCGTTTCTTTTGTTCGTTCTTTCGTTTCTTTTGTTCGTTCTTTCGTTTCTTTTGTTCGTTCTTTCATTTCTTTTGTTCGTTCTTTCGTTTCTTTTGATCGTTCTTTCGTTTCTTTTGATCATTCTTCCGTTTCTTTTTTTTTTTTTTTGGTTCGTTCGTTCGTTCGTTCGTTCTTTCTTTCATTGTTTTGTTTGTTCATTGTTTCGTTCGTTCATTGTTTTGTTTCTTTTGTTCATTTCGTTTCTTTTGTTCATTTCGTTCATTTCGTTCGTTTCGTTCCTTTCATTCGTTTCGTTTGTTTCGTTCCTTTTCGTTTCGTTTCTTTCGTTCGTTTCATTTCTTTCGTTCGTTTCGTTCCTTTCATTCGCTGCGTTTCTAATGCATCATGCACACACTTGCTTGTTACACTTAGATTTTTTTAATTTAATCAACTTGAATTGACAATTTCTTGAGGACTGGAGTTGCTATAATTATAAAAATAAAGTTGCTTAAATTATTTCAACTTTATTTTTTATCATTTTAAGCAGCTTCTTACTTGTCAAGATAGTTGAAATCTATTAAACATAAAAAATTTTTTACAGTGCAGTAAGATCAGGAATGTATACAAAGAAGCAAGCAATAATTTGAACCCCATTTCACCTTATAGGCTGTCAATGGTTTCAACTATAACTCTATCAGGAGGTTTTCCTGAGTGCACACTGGTGATATGCCGTACTTGGAGTCAGGTGGCAATGTGGGCCGTATGGATGAGTAACAGGTGGTAGTGTAGGACGCACCTGGTGTGGATTAGCCACCTGCTGCTGTTATGAGGTCCTGGATGTACAGTAATGATATCTGACCCAGTCAGTGACACTTAACTTTAATCTAAACTGTGTTGTTTAATCTGTAACAGTGCATACGGCCATGCGGTTCCCTTCACCTTTCATAACACAGTTCTCCAGAATAACTATTAAATAACTATTATGCCCCTGACACCATTAGTGAGAGTTTGAGAGGGAGAATTTGTGCCGGGGAGAGAACTTGCATTTTTACCCAGATACAATCAAGTGGACCGACCACATTTTTACAATTCAAAAACATGGGAGAAACCACAATACAAAAGACTGCTGCATTAGGAGAGAGGTGTAAGAGAGTTTAGTCATCTGATTATATTTAACAGGAAGAGATCATGTGTCATGAGAGAAATAAACAGAAATTATGTTTTTGTCGTAAACCATGACCAAAGGACCTGTTGTGGACACATTGAGCTTTAAGGCGTATACTGGAGACACCGGTTTGTGTCCAAAAGTCTCAAACAAGACTATAAACAAACTGGATTTGTTTTCAAAAGGTACGCTGGATAGTACGTATTACAGCAAGTGTATCAGGAAGGCAGAAACTTCTGCATAGCATTAACAGTGATGTACGATAAGTGATTTCACTAAGTGCTGAACATGCAGTAAGTTCCCAGCACTGGAGCATCAGTTTCCCAAAAAGGTCAGTAAATTATATACATTACTTTTAAGTGTGTAGAGAGGTCTACATCCTCCAACTGCGATGTCTGACCTTTCCATCAGGATGCACTTTAGGATTGTTTTTAACTTTGGATCTCTCGTCGTACACTTATACCAAACTTAATTGTTAGCTAAAGCAATAAGCCATATAAAGCAATGATGCGAGTACAATAATATAGTTAATTTTCTTAAAGGTGCGGTGTGTAAAGTTTAGGAGGATCTTTGACAGAAATGCAATATAATATACACAACTATTTATAAGAAAATACACTACAATAAAAAAATACCCTACAATATTTAAAAAATATATAAGAATTGTCAAATATGATTTAAATGTGACTTTTATATGGTCTGGTGTGCAATATTGGCATTGACCTCAGCACCACAAATACCTTAATGCATATATTTAGCATTACTTCCCATATCTTCCATGCACACAAAATATAAAAAGGTATAGAGAGGTGAAGATGAGTTTAAAAAGCAATTTTGAGAAACTTTTTAGAGACAAACCAAACAAGAATGCACCTCTCAATCATATTTTCATTATTATGACATCATTCGTCACCATGGTGATGTATTCCAGCAACACTCTTTTGCTCAGATGGTTTGATGATGATGATGGGGTGACTCACTCAGTTTAGCACATGACTAAGCTGTTATCAGCATACTCACTGGTATTAAAACCAATGGTATTGCCAGTAAAGCGTTTGCCTCCGACTTCTGTTTAAATCTGCAATCTATAACTTTGGCAAAAATTAGTTACCGAGCAAATGCATGAAAATCTGTCTTGAAAACTGTCTCTGTACCTTACCTGGTATCACAACAATATCCTTATAATAATGATGTATTGGTTAAGCTCTTATATGATTTCGCACAAAACGTCAGGTTTGACTTCAATCCCAATAAAGAAAAGTATGTAAAGTACCCTTTAATTTTTTGTTTCAAACAAAGATGGTGAGATAAAGGCAAAAGTTGATTGCACATTTAAAGGGATACGTCACCCAAAAATAAGAAGAATAATTTACAAAGTGTAATCTGTATGTCCATATTTTAACACAAGATAGAACTTTGAATCAGGTTTACACAGTGTTGTGTACATGTACTGTATAGGCAGTAGTACATAGTGATCATGTACTGTATGTGAAGCTCCAAAAGCCCTCCAGAAGTCCCTTCTGTCAGTTACTGTGAATTTGCACCAGACGCGGAAGAGGCAGCAGAAGCACGCTATTTGCGCATAGTGGGATGCTTGAACATTTTGAGTTTACTCTCTTCATTCAAGTGTGAAATTCTAGTCATTCAAAACATTCACGCGTAAATTCGCGTCATGGGAGGGGCTTCTATAGCTCAAATTGAGTAAACTTACAAGATTGTTCGACCTCCTCACTCTTCCAAACAAGATCCTTTTAATTCCTGTAAAAGTACGAAGATGGGATCGAACTTTGGCGAATTTTCAACTCTCACGGAACATGCCATGTGCGCCACGTGTTCCGTGCAATCTGCGCAGTGCCATCCACACCGCACCTATTCGTGTCTTTGCATTGACTTAACATGTAAATCACTCGCTCTTGTCACCTCTTCCGCTTCTGGTGTGAACGCACCATTAGAAATTTTAGAGGGTTCATATGAAGCGCCATTACATCAAACGTTGGAGAGTTAAAGGGATAGTTCACCCAAACAAATTTAAATTCTGCCAGCATTTTTTTCCCTTAAGTTAAACCTGTATACATTTCTTTGTTCGGCTAAACACAAATGAAGATATTTAGAAAATGTATATTTTTCTAAATATCTTCATATCTGTTTAGCAAAACAAAAAAATGTATACAACTCTAATACATATAATTTATACAAGTAAATGGCAGAATGTTCATTTTTTTTGTGTGAACTATCCCTTCAACAGTTTGTGTCCATTTTATTAAACTCCACTGAAACCTATTACTTAAAGGAATCTTCCATTTTCTTAAAAGAAAAATCCAGATAATTTACTCGCCACCATGTCATCCAAAAGGTTGATGTCTTTCTTTGTTCAGTCGAGAAGAAATTATGTATTTTGAAGAAAACATTGCAGGATTTTTCTCATTTTAATGGACTTACATAGAGCCCAACATTTAATATTTAACTCAACACTTAACAGTTTTTTTCAACGGAGTTTCAAAGGACTATAAACGATCCCAAACGAGGCATAAGGGTCTTATCTAGCGAAACGATTGTCATATTTGACAAGAAAAATAAAAAATATGCTCTTTTAAACCACAACTTTTCGTCTAGATCCGGTCCAGCGTGACCTAACGTAAATGCGTAGTGACGTAGGGAGGTCACGTGTTACATATATAAAACACATATTTGCGGACCATTGTAAACAATAAACTGACACAAAGACATTAATTAGTATCATTCCACATACAACAACGTAGGAACGGTCGTCTTTCAACACACTTGTAAACACTGGGGCGGAGTTTCGCGTTCGTCCTCTGTGACCTCTTGACGTCATGACGTATTGCGTGGGGTCACACTGACGTATCACGACCGGATCTAGACGAAAAGTTGTGGTTTAAAAGAGCATATTTTAATTTTTTTTGTCAAAAATGACAATCGTTTCGCTAGATAAAACCCTTATGCTTCGTTTGGGATCGTTTAGAGTCCTTTGAAACTCCGTTGAAAAAACTATTAAGTGTTGAGTTTTAAAAGTATTAAATGTTGGGCTCTATTAAAGTCCATTAAAATGAAAAAAATCCTGCAATGTTTTCCTCAAAAAACATATTTTCTTCTCGACTGAACAAAGAAAGACATCAGCATTTTTGATGACATGGTGGTGAGTAAATTATCCGGATTTTTCTTTTAAGTAAATGGAATATTCCTTTAACCTAAAGTATTACTTTTATTTTTGAGTTCTGTCAAGTAGATGAACTAATCTTCATATTGTATTTTGTTTAAGCTTGTCAAGTAAAAGCTGATAGCTGCATTATTTTTCTGCAATTCAAAGCAAAGTAACAGGATCTTCCAGTTATTTGTCCTGAGTGGATTCCTAGCAGGTTTTAAACTTGAGTTCTCACAGAAGAAAACTCTTCTTTTTCTGAGAAAATTGTAGTTTTGTTGTAGCCTACTGAGAAAAAAATGCTAAGATTATCATATTTTTTTCCATGAACCATGAGAAAGCAGTAGTCTGGGAGGGAAACGGGAACATTATTCACACACACACACACACACACACACACACACACACACACACACGCACACAAATGTAAATTTCTAGACATTAATCCTCAGACGTCCTGTATGTGTAATATTCCTCTTTTAAACATTTCAGATCTAGATCTTACCAACTTTAAATTATGTGCAATAAATGCTAAATCTTATCAAAAATCATATTCATGTTGTTAAATTAATGTATGTGTCCTAGGTTTGCTGGAGCTTTAAAAAAAGCCAAGTGTATGTAAAGAACAAAAGAAGTATGCTGTTGTTTAGATCATCTCAGGCTTTCATTTACTGAAAAAACTGAAAAAGTGGAGCTCATTAGCAGATGAGCCTTTGGTTGAATTTGTGACTCAGTGTTGTGATGAGTTAACATGCGTTTATGTAGGTCAGACACCTTCACAAAACCTTTCCCTGTAGAGGCGCTGCTGTGTGTGAGAGGTGATGGTGTTTCTCATTTGCTTAAAAAGTTTGCGGCAGGGTTTGTTTGCTGTTGAGAGATCTCTTTCGATGTGAGATCATATCTCTCTCTTTCTCTTCTTATATGGGCCCTTTTTAATTATGTTTTACTTTTATGTTTTACTGTAAAATTTAACATCACCTACTTACCTTTTATGTTTGTTTTTTTGTTGAACACAAAAGAAGATGTTTTGATAAATGAGAGTAAGCATACAGTTAATGGTATATTGACTTCCATAAGGTTTGTTTTCCTTGAGGAACTCAATGGCGGTTTACATCATTTATCAAAATATCTTCTTTTAGAGAAACTCGTAGAACAACACGAGGATTTTCATTTTTGGGTGAACTATCCATTTAAGAGTTTAGCAAAAATTATGAATATATTATAATTGGTTATATAATAGTTTAGTAATTTGTTCTCTTTTTTTTTCCTTCAAGATTGTTCATCTTCCTCGTCTCTAACCATGGCGATGGTGGGAGGAGACCTATTAGGGGAGGAGTCAAGTCCAGGTAGCACCGCCCCTACAGTTACCACGGGCTCCGCCTCCAGTCCTCAGAGTGAAGCTGTAACCAATGAGCTGCAAGAACTGTCTCTACAGCCCACCCCCAACCTGCTTCCTATTCATGAAAGAAAGAATGGTAAGGTTACGAGATTGATAATGATTTTATCCCAGCATATAGTCTTATTAAAGGGGACATATCATGAACATTAGACTTTTTTCATGTTTAGGTGTTATAATTGGGTGCCCAGTGCTTCTATCAACCTAGAAAATGTGAAAGATCAACCCAGTAACTTAGTTTTGGTAAACCATTTTCTGCAAGCATGTAAAAAAATTGCTCATTGAAATGTGGCTCCCCTTGTGAGGTCAGAAAGGGATAATATCACCCCTTAATCTGTGCTATCAAACCACGACACTGCAATTTAGTGCAGAGATCAGCTCATTTGCAT